>NC_142504.1:113409412-113715523 GCF_057876585.1 Rhinolophus sinicus | reverse complement strand
GCCCATGAAAGTTAGACGGCCGCATACCCACTGAAACGGGATGTAGGACCATGTCTTCCTTGATGATTATAGCGATTTCAGAGGGATGGCTCCCAAGTTCTCCCAATCTCTGCCTAGATTATGAAACCAGTAAAAGGCTTTTTAAAAGATTTACATCACAAAAGGGCAGAGAATAAATTCACAATTGCAAGTTTTCTAAAGTATAGCTTCCATACTTTACAAATGAAGGAAATGGGGAAAAATAAATTAAAGGAAAACTTTTCTATAAAGAAAATGGAGGGGGCCTCTGTGATGAAGCCATCTGGATTTTACATGAGCCACTGTGAGAGGGAGGTTAGGGGCCTGTAGGCAGAAAGAAGCCTGTTTAAAGTTAGCCAAGCCTTTGGGAAACATTAAATCCTTCTTGGACGGTGGATATGTATTCTGAGTTGCCCATCTTGGACAAAATGTTCCAATTAAATCTTTATGTGCTTTGAGGTGAGCTAATGTTTCCATCTCAAGTATGATAAAATATTCATCATAGGAGGAAGGCATTATGGATGGAGAGTTCCCCTTGGGAATATATGCTACAAAATCTTTAAAAACTAAAAAACAAAACGGGTAAATGTTTTCTCTATACACAAAATTAAAAGCTTAAAGGCAAAATTAAGGAAGAGAAAGAGAAAGAGAGTTAGAATGTTTCTTGAAGCCAGTTGACATGGTATGGTGTATATTTGTCTATTGCCATAGTTCAACCTATTCATGAATAGTTAATCCCTGTGAATTATTTGTTATCAAATACATCTCTAGTGATATGTAATGTCATCATCAGTAAGGCAAACAAATTTCATTCAAATGTTTATTTATTCAATAATTACTTTACTCTTTCCTATTTTTATATTATTTTTCTCATCTTCCCCACTCTTTTCATTTGTTTATCATTCTGTTTTTCTCCCTGAAAAAGTATGATACTTTTGAAAGAAAAATAACTGATGTCTATTTTTTTCCACAAGCCTTCAAAAATAGTGCCACAGTCTCTGCACCCAACAGTAAATTAATTTGATTTTTTTTCTAGGACACTAGTATAGGTATCCTGAGTGACATATTCACCCCACTCCCTCACCCCCACACACATACTCATGTCAGAGGTTTAAATATTAGAGCTCTCAATACTACACAGAATTGTATCCTGCAGTGTTTCTGCTTCACGTCAGAAATCTGACGTGGGTCAGGAGATAGACGTCAGGGCTAAGTATTAGTTGGGTTTTCAAATGGTAATGGGTGTGCATCATTACTGAAAATAAAATCTGTACATTAAGGATTCTGTACAAATATACATTCCATAGCAAGTAGTTCAGAGTATGTACAACATGAAATTTAAAACCCTGTCTTGGTGAAAAGTGACTCAAGATCCTGAAAGGAGAAAACATTCTCAAGCCAAACATTCAGCTCAGAAGGACCTGGGCAGAGCCAATAAATGTAAATGCCAAACAGGCACTGTTTGTTTGGCAAGAGGGCATTGGAGACGTCTTCATGTGTGAGCATGAAGAAGTAAGGCGGGTGCCCTAGCGTTACCTGAGCTTCTGATGCATAACGGTGTCTACCTGCTCAGAAGGAAGATGCCACCAAAACGGTGAGTTCGTTCCAATAAAAATATTTTACATAATGCCAAAAATGGTATCAGGAACAAGATTGTGTGTTAGAAAGATCACAAATCAATAATTTTTGACAGAAAGTAAACCAAGTTGAAACAGTATCACAAATAGCTCCTCTTTCCAAGAAAATGTAAGCGCGGGTGTTATGAGACATATTCAATGTCACAAAACATAGATTCTTACTATTAGAACTTATTTTAATGAGAGATAAGAAAAAAAATGGTACCATATTTCTACATAAAATTTGATTGTTTATCTCAATCAGGACACTTTTATGTCAATTAAATACATTTCTTAGAAAGGGAGTAAGTGGAACTACATTATATTTTTGGAAAAAAAATTATCCTCACAAAAAGACAGTTCAACGTATTTGCTTTTACTTTTCAACACATTTAATTATTTTCCAATATGAGACTCTGAACTGCTTGCTACGGAATGTATATTTGTACAGAATCCTTAATGTAAAAATTTTATTTTCAGTAATGATAACTGCTTTTGTATGACAAATAGATTCCACAAAAAATGCAGTGATGGTAGAAGAGCTAATGTAAGCTAACTTCAAGTCAATGATTGTTTGTAGACAATAAATAATAATAATTCCTATGCTTATCCACTAGTTTTCTGATTTGGAGATGTGAATTGTAGTTCTAGAACTCTCATTTCCTTTCAGCCAGGCCCTAGAATCAGCCATTTTCCATTTTCCCAATTCCTGGCCTTTTTGTGTAGGTGTCTGGTTAGAACAGATCCAGTGTAATTCCTGACATAAAAATGTTCAGTAAGTATATATTGAATTAAATTCTTATTTAATTGAGGTATGGAATTTGCTTTTTCTTCACTTCTATTAGTTAAAAACTACTAAAAAAATACTCGGCTAATTTTTTTTTTTTTTTAAATCATATATTGTTTTAAAATATGTATTATTTTTTATACATATTTTCGAGTCAACTGTTTCCTTTTCCATAATATAAATTCAGTTGATGTTTACTGGATTGCTAGAAATAATCTGACTGCTTTCAGATAACAAAAATGTGAATTTCTATCTCATTAGATGATTAAAAAACTATTATGTGCATCCAATTAATGTTATTGTTATAGCCTAAAACCAGCTGTCTGCTGACACATTGATAAAGTAGGAAATTTAAGTAATTACTCAGATATTTTAGGGAAAATAAAATGCTTCTGCTGGAATGTCAAACATTTTATTTAAATATCTTTGTTTTTCCTTTTTCATGGAAATTAGGATGTGTAAGTCCTTCAGAACACACTCTGAATACCTTTAGATCCTATAAAATGATTCGTTTTGTTTTTGTTTTTTCATTTTTACTCCTAATGAAATAATTTATATTAATATATAGGACCCGCTAGGCAAGGATCTCAATTTTGAAATTTATTCAGAAGTCTAGTTTCAAGTACAAAATAGGTGTTAAAATATGATGTGTGCATTCTGTTTCCAAAAGATGTCCTCCACATCTTACCATATTGCATAAATCCCATTGCCCCACTTCCTGCATAAACCCTACCTTTTTTCACAGTCTTGAAATATTATTTTTTTCTTATTTTCTGTTATGCCCTGGAAAGGAGTATGTCTATCATTCACCAACTAAGTGGGGAGTAATTATTTTAAGAGGTATATCTTAGTGAGAAATAATGCCTGTGAAAAGGTAGCAGAGGAGGGGTGAGGCAAAAAGTTACCAAAATTAATTTTGCCCAACAGTTTAATTCAGTGTAGCCCATTATGTGAATCAGCAACTAAAATAACTTGTTAATCTTCTATATATTACATAAAATGTATGTTTTATTAGAAAAGTAAAATAATTGAGTGTTATTTTGGCGTTAAATGCAAGGCTTCCTAATAATATATTCATTTTTATAATGGTTTAAACCATTACTAACATTATATCCTGAAAAACATAATGCTGTAAGAAACATAATATATGCTCACTTTATGAAACCATGTACATACACACACAAACTCACCCATTTGTGTAGGTTCCCATCTGTATCTATATTAAGCTAAGTATGAGCTCATACTGATGTTTCTAACATGTCCATCATCACAGGAGCCATTCTAGCCGCCTCCCCTGGTTCATCTTCAATCTCCCACTCCAACAATGAGACCTCTGGTTCCCACCAGCTACCATCCATGTACGTAATTATTCAATCCAGTATACATCCATAGCAGTATCAGAATTATTACCTGTTCTCTCATTGAAATTGTGTTACCAGCAAGAGTAGAAGTGCTCATGTACAGTTAATTTTCACATTAGCGTTTACAGACACCACTCATGTCCAGAGTTCCATAGGTCCCCATTGTAACCCCATCCCCATCAGTGAGGGTTTCTTCCTTTTTCTTTTTTTTTTTCAAAGTTATTCATTTGTTACATGGTTAGCTTGTTACTTTTCACATTCTATATCAACACTCTCTAACCATCTAAATATTTTTAATTGCATATGCTAAGGTTGATTCTTCGTGCTGTGAAATTCAAACTTGGGCAAGTTTTGGCCTATGCAGAGTCATGTACTCATCAATAGGGCATCTTACAGAATAGGTTCACCACCCTAAATGTCTCTTTTAATCCTTGCCCCTAAGCTTTATGAAAATATAAGTATTTTGTTGTACTAGAGCAAACATGCCATCAGAAAAATTTAGTCTTTAATCTCATATTTACACTAGTATTTTCTTATTCTCTGTGTAGTGGTACATCTAATAAAATATAATCATATTAATGGAGAAAGGGGAAGCTTTTTGAATATTTTTGTTGGAAAAAGGAAGACATAATACTAAATTGTAATAGACTACAACTTGATGTAGGCAGAAAGTATAATAGATTTATTTCTGATAAAATCTGTTATTTTGCTCAGTTAACTGAATTTGTTAACACGTAGGTAGATTATATAGGTGAGCAGAATATTTTCATAATAAAATTTTATTTTATTATTTTACTTTATTACATTAATAATTTTTTTACTATTTAATGTACTTAGCATATAATTTATAAATGCCAAACAACATAATCAAGATAACATTTTTTTCTTGATTCATATAAATCAATAAACCTCTTGAACATCTGCTTTGTTCTAAGTACTGTTCCAAGTGTTAAAGATAAATCAGTAAATAGAACAATATCCCTCATCTCTTAATTTTACAGGAAACAGACAATTTCTGTAAGATTATTTCATTTGCTGATAAGAACCATAAAGAAAAAAAATGATTGAGTGATATAGAATGGAAGACAAGGCCTTATTAGCTTAGAGGAACAGAGTAGATCCCTCTAAAAATTGTCACTCGATCTAATGCTTAAATCAACGACAAGCATTGCAGGGCAAATGTGGGAGGAAGCAAATCTAAGATTTCACAATCCGAAAATATGTGAAACAAATTTGGGTGTTTCTCTTCTGGGTTTGGAAAGTTCTAATTGAGTGGAGGCCATCTTTGCAGGGACATGGCACATGGAAGTGGAACCAGATCACAAAGGGCCCCTTTTATTTCTTTCATATCATTATTAATCTCATTAACTAATATGTATCCACTCATATTGGACATTATGACCACGTATTCTGATGACTGATTTCTGTGCTTGTACTTGACCCATGGCCGTTAACATAACAAACCACGCTCTCCTTAGCCATGATTTTAAATGTGCCATTATCAAGTTTTATTGAAAGTATTATAACCACAATTTGATTATATGTGCGTATAAATGAGAAAAATTGCTTGGAAGTTTTGAATAAGACTTTTTTTTGGGGGAAAAAAAAGTTTTGTGCATAGTGCATAGTCTTAAAGAAATGAATGAACTCTGAGTTTCCCTTCCACTACCTTCCTGTAGAGACTCTGAAGATAATGCCACCCTCTGATGCACAATGCCCTACCTGGGTGACCCTCGCTGGGCTTTGCAGCAGAGTCCAAGCATAAAGTACAGAGGGCTTTCAATGTATTTTTATTCTATACAGAGAGGCAGAGAGCAAGTAAGTCCACAGATAAAAAGAGAAACCCAGCATGAGCAGGCCAAATTTGCTTGTGCTGTGCAAATAAGAAATCACCTCACCTTGCTTTTTACTGACTGCCCTGGGATGTGTTAACGTTAGAGCAGCAAACTGATGAGGCTTTTAAAAATACAGTTTAATTGTTGGGTACTTACTTTATGGCTAACAACAATATCTACCTCCAAATTGCCTTAGATAGCTCTTGCTCCTTAAAGGAAAAAAAGGAAAGAAGTAAATATAAATTTATATTTTGATTTTTTTGTTTCTTTATTTGAAAAAAGAACATGTTGATATACAGTTAATTATATTTCTGTTTTTATTTAAAAATATATCATGATGATAATTACAGTATTTCTCAATATTGATGTGCATAAGTATTAGTTTTTTAAAAATTATAGATCTCTGGAATTACCCTAGACGTACTGAAACAATCTTGAGATGTGGTCTTTCAAAAAAACTGACTTTTTAACATGTTTCATAAGTGCTTTTAGTGTGCCAAGATATCTACAGTCTATGTTTTATGCCCTTCCAGGGAAAAAGTTTATGTGATCTACTAAGATATTATCAATTACACAACAAAATTATAATTAACCAAGACTTAAAAATGTGCAGTGTTTAAATGTGAGGATGATATAAATACTGTATTTCACTCAAGATTCCCTTGGTGGGTCTTAGTTCTGACACATGTTCCCATAAATTGTGAACATGTCAACACTGTACTTGTTTCTTCAGCAAAGACGTGGTTACAAGGAATTGGTGACTTTTTATTAATGCTGTACCCATTTAGTTATGTAATGAAAGGGAGCTTTCCTAGTCAATGGAAACCAAAACAGAGATGTGTGCTTCTTTATGTTATCAATCATCAAGTTATAACAGACCTGTGACTCAGGGCATTTCATTGTGATTTTGAGAAGAGTTATTTTTCTTTACAACTTGACTAAATATGCTACTAGGAGTGATACATTGGAGTAGTTAAAATGATGTACTACAGGGCTGCTCCTATAAAGTGTTTACTCGGGCACACTCCAGCTCTGACACTAGCCACATCTCTTGCTCTCCCACAAAGCGTCATGTTTCCCCATGCAAACTTTGGATAATACAAATACATCATGCTGTAGAGAAAAATCAGGCTCATTTGTTGGTGCTTAGATAGGTCTCCAATTAGCAATAACTAATATTAGTCTCTCACATAATAATTAGTATGCATAAATTGGCTGGAAAATGTAATCATATGCTATGGAAAGACCTAGGTGTGATACTGAATATTACAGAAAGATGTAAAAAGTTATTATTTAACTAAAAGGAAATCTACACGTACGGTTTGGTTTTGCTCCTTTATACCAACTGAAAAACGTTGCCTTTTTTTGTTTGTTCTTGAGATATTTTTTTTTTAATTAAAATGTATTGAGGTGACGATGGTTAGTCAAGTTACACAGGTTTCAGGTGCACAATTCTGTAGTATATCATCTATACTACACATATACTATTATATCATGATATTCTGTAGTATATCATTGTGTGTTCATCACCCAGAGTCAGTTCTCCTTCCATCACCATATATTTGATCCCTTTTATGAATGTTTTTTTTCAATTTATGCTCAATTACATTATTTGTGATTAAATTTACCATCTTGCTACCTATTTTCTACTTTTCTCTCCTGTTTTTTGTTCTCCTGCTGTTTCTCTTGCCTTGCGCTCTTCTGGGTTAATTAAATATTTTTAGTGTCCACTTTTATTTTCTCTGTGGCTTTCTTATCTGTATCTTATTGTTACAGTAATGGTGCTTGAAGCTATTGATATGAACTCTTTGCTCATCAGAGTCTCTTTTGAGTCATTTTTGTATCTCATTGAATTTCATAATAAACACTACAAAATTCTCACCTCAACCTTGATCTTCACTCTTTTTTTTAGAACAATTGTTTATTTTTTATTATTTATTGGGGAATATTGGGGAACAGTATGTTTCTCCAGGGCCCACCAAGTCGTTGTCCTTCAATCTAGTTGTGGAGGGTGTAGCTCACTGGCCCATGTGGGAATTGAACCAGCGACCCTGTTGTTAAGAGCTTGCGCTCTAACCAACTGAGCCATCCAGCCACCTGAACTTCACTATTTATAACGGGCATTTCTTATTTCCTATTTGACCGTTCCTAATCCTCTCTTTAATCTTCCCACTTCCTAACCATAATAACCTTAGTGTGACATAAATCTGTTTACCTACCCTATTTTTTGTAATGTTTTTCATACAGATTACATGTAGATATGCAATAAATCTCACCTTACAATTTGATAATTTTTTCACAGAACAAACTTTTGCCCTTTTCACAAATGTAAAGAAGAGAGAACACATATGTGTATACCCACATGTTCACGAAACTCCTTTACGTAGGTCAGAATTCCCATCCTTTCTCTTACCCCTGAGAAATGCCACTTCACATTTTGGGTAGTATAGTTCTGCTGGTGGCAAATTATGTCAGCTTCATTTATCTGAAAATATCTTCATTCCATCTTTGAACTTAAGTAGTGTTCTCATATACAGGTCTCTAAGTCTTTGGTTAGTTTTACTCTGTGACTTGTGATGCTCCCAGCCCTCCATCCTCAACCCCTGTGATTCATTCAGATTGAAAAATTTCTACTTGTCTGCCTTTATTCGCTGGCTCTTTTTTTCTGCTATTGCCACTCAGATACATCTTTTTTTAAAGTTTTTTGGGGCGACAATTGTTGGGATCAGATACATTTTTATTTCAATTACTTAGCTTCTTAGTTCTAGGATTTCCATTCGGTTTATCTTTTTATTTTATTTTATATTTGTCTGGTTTCTCTATCTGTTCATTCTTTAAAATCATTTTATTTTACTGATTTTTAAAAATAAATACATTGCTGGGGTGGCCCAATGTCTCAGTTGGTTAGAGCGTGAGCTCTGAACGACAGGGTTGCTAGTTCGATTCCCACACGGGCCAGTGAGCTGCACCCTCCACAACTAGATTGAAGACAATGAGCTGCCGCTGAGCTTCCGGAGGGGTGGGGTGGCCGGATGCTCAGTTGGTTAGAGCATGAGCTCTCAACAAGGTTGCCAGTTCACTTCCCACATGGGCTGCACCCCTGCAACTAAAGATTGGGAATGTCAACTAGACTTGGAGCTGAGCTGCGCCCTCCACAACTAGAAGGAAGGACAACGACTTGGAGATGGTGGGCCCTGGAGAAACACACTGTTCCCCAATATTCCCCAATAAAATTAAAAATAAATAAATAAATCCACTGAAAATTTTCAGTCTTCTAAGTTGAACGTCGGAAACATAGTGGGTATGATTTCTACGGACCACTGGTTTAGTGTGAATTGTATTCTTTTTTTGAAATTTACCTGCTGAATGATGTTGGATGATATACTGAGCATTTTAAAGTATGTCTTTTAGGTATTCCATATTATGTGTCATTCTCAAAGAGAGATGAGTTTTAGTTTTCAGGAATTCAGTTACTGTTTGAACAATCTGAAATGTGAAAAGTGTAGGACAGATCCAGGGGACCCAGAGATATTTCCTAAGCTTCTCTGAACTTGTCACGACTCAGCATGATGGTGTGACTCCCTGCAGGTCCAGCCAGGGCTTCTTCATGTTATGTTAGAAAGGGTCTAGAGTAGGCCTCATTTAGTGCAGCGGTTCTCAAGTGCAGAAAAGCATTTGGAGATGGAGTTTGAGGCTGACCCAGATGCTTTTTTTTTTTTTTTTTTTTTTTTGCACAACATCATTATAACTTGAAGTGACTGAAAGACAAATTATATTTATTCACAGGGGAATATTGCTGAGAGTTTCTGAAAAATGAACAAAGTGAGCCTGTGCTGTCACTCCAAAGAAAATAACTGACAGTGTTTGCTTTTACTTATATTTTTTGAGATATTTGAAGTAAAAAAAAAAAAAAAAAGGAAAGAGAAAGAAAGTTTTGGAAAACTTTTATCTTCAACCAGAGGTTTGACACCTTTCCAAAACTTAAAACGTTTCTCATGAGATTCATGGATATATTAGGAATGCAGGGTTTTTTTGTTTGTTTGTTTTGTTGGGATTTTTTACCAGTGAATAGTGAAATGTGTCAACATTTGAAAGATCGCCATAATTCACTGAACCAACATTTTATAAATGGGCAAGGCGTACAAAGTCATGTTTGGGGGGAAAAGATCAGTTTGTTGATATGGTCTTAACTTCCCCTTTTCAACTATTCTCTAAGTAACAACCATTTTTGTTGTTGTTGTTATTGTTGGGAATGTAGAACCAGACAAGAGTACCCCAAGTTATTAGGAAATTATAATACTATTCCTCCTTTTTAAAACCACATATATGTGTAAAGCCATATTTCTTGTCGTATGTTTCTACCAAACAATCTCTCCAAACAGTCTAAAGAAAGAGGCAGACATGAGAATTCAGCTGACCTCTATTCAGCTAGTCATTTAAGTCATTTGCAAAAATGTAAAACCATGCCACTCTTCTCATTACACTTAGTCTTGTTTGGAAAATATAAGTATTTTCATACAATTACGTTGGTTACATTTCTATTTAGTGTATCGGTATTATTTTAAATGGATTAACAAGTGACTTTTTGAAATGTCTCAGCTTGAATTTTAAATAATGCAGCTGTGTAGGTCGCGAGTGTATGCTGAGGTGTGACGATGTGTTAACAAGCATCTCTCCAATATGAAAGGGCCAGAAAACCAACACCAACTGGCAGGCTCTTCACCAACTGCTCAGTTTCAAGCATCTCCCCTCTGCTCTGCTCCCGGTGTCAGGGGCCATCTGATAAGCCCTAGGAGGCAGTGCCCTGCTCATTTAGAACCCAGCCTGTGGCCAAAACGTAGGGGTAGTAATCTTCTCACCCAGCTCCCTTTTTACACAGCTGAGTCCTCCCCAGCCCCCTCCCCCACTGCACCCCTCCCCCCACACACACACTCCTGCTGCCTCAGCTGGCCCAAACTCTGACCTCTGCCTCCTCCACTCAGCAAGGCTCCCCTCAAATTCCGGTTTTCTGTTCTCTCTCCCCCAGGCAGGAAATTGTTCTGAGGCAGAGAACTGAGTGAAATTCTTCCAAGTATTGCTGACATGTGCTAATATTAGCCACCAGCTAAAATCCATGTATTCATCTAGTTTGCCTAGTTTTAAAGTTGATTTTGGTGAGAGGAATTGTCTGATACCTCTAGCAGAAGTCAAAGCTTTTTCATTTAAAAGCTTATTTCCTGGCACATAGCCTTATTCTTTGCACACTTTATTTTCAGAATCTAATATCAAATAATGCATGTACAGATGCATGAGTAAACACGTAGCCAAACAAACTAATGAGAAAACAAAGAGTCCATATTTATTAATCAGATGGTCTCTCCTGGTCTGAAATTATGACTATCTTACTCTAACTACCAAAGAGCAATTGAAGGAGGAGCACCAAAGATGCCTTTCTGTGATTTATTTTTCTTAATTGAGGTAATAATTTACATACACTAAAATTTGTTTTTTAATGTTTAGTTGTCCAGACTGTAAAAACTCATCAAGCCATGTAACCACCAACAGTCAAGATATGGACCATTTTTGTAAAGCCATTACCTCATGCCCCTTTGGAGTTACTGCCCCATTTTTTCCCCAGATCCTGGCAAATATTTATCTATTTTCTGTCCAGACAGTTTTGCCTTTTCCAGAATGTAACATAAATGGGATCACACAGTCTGTGGTCATTTTTCTTCTGGCATTTTTTACTAAGCCTATTGCATCTGGTGTTTATCTATGTTGCTGTATCAGCAGCTTGCCCTTTTCATGGGTGAGTAGTAGTCCTTCCACTGTGAAGATGAATCACAGTGAATTCATCCACTCACAAGTGGAGGCACATTTGGCTTGTCTCTGTTTGGGGAGATTATGCATGGTGAGCTAAAAAAAAGCAAAAGTACAGCTTTGTATGTGAACATGTGTTTTAGCTTCCCTGGCATAAATATTTAGGAGAGAGGTTGCTGAGTCCCATGGCAAGTATATGTTTAAATACTTTTTAAAAACTTGCAAACTGTTTTCCAAATAGGCTGTATCATTTTGCATCCCCAACAGCCTATTTTAAGAGTTCAGTTACCCCACATACTCTTCAGCACCTTTATTATAAAACATTTAATTTTAGGTATTCTATTACTGTAAGCAGTGTCTGGTTTTGGTTTTAATTTGTATTTCCCTAATGATTAATGATGTTAAGAATAATTTCAGAAAAACACAATTTTTAGGTTGATTTTTTTTTTTTGTATAGCTTTTTTGTTGTTGTTTTTTATTTAATTTGTTTCTGCTCTGATGTTTATTTCCTGTCTTCTGTTAATGTTGGGCTTAGATTGTTCTTTTTCTGCTCCCTAGAGGTGTCAAATTAGGTTGTTTATTTAAGATCTTTCTTTTTTATTATAAATGTTCATCTCTATAAACTTCCTTATTTGTATTGCTTTTGCCTTATCTCATAAGTTTTGGCTTGTTATGTTTTGTTGTCTCAAGATACTTTCTAATTCCCCTTTTGGTTTCTTCTTTGACCCCTTGGTTTGTTCAAGAGTGTGTTGTTTAATTTCTACATTTTCCAATTATTATTTTTTGTTACTGATTTCTAGTTTCATTCTACTGTCATCAGAAAAGATATTTTTGTATGATTTCAATCTTTTTAAAATTTCTTAAGACTTGTTTTAGTGATTTATCCTAGAGAATGTTCCACGGGCATCTGAGAAGGCTGTGGTGTCTGCTACTCTTTGGTCATAAGAGACTGTTATGAAAAATTATACACTAAGAATTGGACAACCTATAAGAAATGGATAAATTCCTAGAAGCATAGAAACTACCTAGACTGGATCATGAAGAAACAGAAAATAATCTGACTAGACATATAACAAGGAGATTGAATCAATAATCATACCTCCCAACTAAGAAAACACCAGGACCAGATGGCTTCACTGGTGAGTTCTACCAAATACCTAAAAGGGAATGAACACCAATACTTTATTTCTTTGATTCATCTTATTTGGGATTGCATTTTGTGCCCCATTCATATAAAGGTATTGGACTGATGTCGGTATAATATCTGGTGTCCAGAAATGCATTCTGTGCTTCTGAACAGTGACAATATTTATTAAAATCTTTTACACTTCTCCAACCACAGCTGGTCTTCCTGTGTGCCTTGGGAGTAACATGGTTTGCTTCTCCCTCCCTTCCTTTTCCAGTGGTTCAACTTTCTTCCACAGGAAAGAAGATCCAAAAAGGACCCTATGATCTTTCTGCAGTGGGTGATTGCCTCCTCTAGGCTTGTAACATTGAGGGAGGTTTTTCAGTCTCCTCTTCTTCCCCCCATCTTTACCCTAATGTGAAGAGCTTATTACTGTACAAATTCCCCATGTGTCTACAGATCCCAGAGATTCTATATTTAAACTACACCATCACTTAATCTTTAGCACTTTGCTTAAATATTTGCTAAATAAATAGAAGTAGATTTTTAAATGGCATGTAAAACATTGTTAATAGAAATTAAAGGCCTAGACATGGAGAGATATACTATGTTCATGGACTGGAAACCTTGCTATCATTAGGATGCCATGTATTATCAATTTGTACTATAGATTCACTACCACTCATAAAATGCCAGTATATTTGCACAATTTGGCAAAATGTTTCTAAAATATATTTGGAAATGTAAAATATATATAATAGAATTCCTTTTTAAATGGATGGGAAGGGTGGGACAAAGTAGGGCATAAAATTTCAACACTTATAAAACAGACCTAAATATATAATATTCTTTGGTTTTTCAGACAGATGACCTAAGTATTACAATTAGAAATTGAATATAACTTCATAATATGGTAGAGAGACAAAATTACCTCTATATGGAAAAAATAATAACTTCTATTTACACCATAACAAAACAAAACAAAAAAAGTTGAAGAACGAGCATAGACCTGATGTAAAAAGTAAAACTATGACTTTCAGAGAAAAATATAGCAGAATATTTCAAAAGTTTTGAAATACTCAAATATTTCTTAATCAAGGCACAGAATTCACTGATAATTTTAAAAAAGGAAAATTTTATCAAGCTATGTGCTTCTGCTCATTTAAGGCACTGTGAACTAGGATTTGTGTTCATAACAGATAAAGAAACTTTACAAGTCAGTTAATAAGAGGTAAACAACCTAATATGTAGAAAAGAGCTAGAGACTTGACAGGAATTTCGGAACCGAGGCTACCCGAGTGCCATCTGCACATGAAAGCATATTGAAGACCATTACTTTGTGAGGAGGCCACTGAGTACCCACCAGAATGGTTAAAATTGCATGTTGGAGAGGATGAGAAGCAACTGGAACGCTCAGGCATTGAGTATAGGAGTTAAAATGGTATGCCATGTTATGTAACTGCTAAACAGCTTTCTAAACATGTCTCTCTCCATATATATGTATATATATATATGTGTGTGTGTATATATATATATATATATATATATATTTATTTATATATTTATATTATTTGTGTTTAATTAATATTTAAATACACACACACACACACACACACACACACACACACAGAGGGTGCCAAAAATGGATACACATTTTGAGAAAGGAAAAATCTATTAAAATTGTAATATTGATATTAATATATACCAATAAGAAAAGATGAATACAAGTCACGTTTGACTTCTACAATTACAAGAGGTGCTCAAAGTGGTTCCCATTAGCATCCCGACACTTCTGATTACAGCAAACTACTGCTTGTGCAACATTGACCAAAGTGTCCAGTTGTATACATTTTTTTGTCACCCTTGGTACAAACTCCTATAAGTTTCACTCCTTTGACTCCCGGATGCTATCACTAAGAGAAATTATTTCCACAGTGATTGTACACAATTTCACGAGGGCTGTATTAAGAGCTAAGAAACAGAAAAAGTCTGTATAAATATTTTATATATTCATGAAATAATCTAAAAAAGTTTATAGTTAAAATTTAGCAAAGTAGAGATGAATGCATATCTTTGCTATGAAACTATTCTAAAATAGTGGATTTCATAAAAAGCATGAACAATAGTGATACAAATATACCTCTGAGCTATAAAAATGGCAATATTATTGATGCAGAAAAGTAATACTCATGGATTGTCAATATTTGTTATGGTTGATTAGGCAAAAGTAATATCATTTGGCTTAGTTAAGGAGACAGAATTCTATATTCACTGGAAACATGCCTAGGATATGGCAAAAGGATTTAGACTTGACCAGTTCTAAAAAAACAAAATTGAGTTAATTATATCCAAAACTAGTATAAACAATATGCAAAGAGTAAGATTAAAATCAATCTGGTTGTGATTGTGAGAGTACAAAGTTGCTTTACATAGAAATGGAACTCACCGGAATTAGCCCTAAGATTCTATGGATAACAAGGGATGAGAGGTATTCATTTAAAATAATTCCTACATCTTTTTATTTAATTAAATAGCTATCATACTCGTACCTTTTTACTGTCTATTATATTTTGAAATACAAGTCAGCTTTCTCTTTCACTGACAATTAAATGACAGAAAACTGTTGGAATGCACTTTAAAGTCTGAAGCAATTTATATGGTAATTTGTGATTTCCTAATTTCCCAAAAAAATCATTGTGCATGTCCTCTTACAAGGTAGCAACTACCACTTTACAATTAATTTAGGAAGAGTTTCAATACAGTTTTAGGAATACTGTAAAGCCAACTCGTTACCCGTGTGCCTAAAAAGTGTACAATGCAGTCTTGCCAAAACCCTGACAGAACAGAGCTAGGACTTCACTCTTACTTGCCAGATGTTTTATTTAATTCTCTAAGTGCTTTGTCTTGGTTGTTTATCTTTCCCGAGCCTTCTCTCTTTTCTATTGTATTTCTTCTGCTTGTCTATCTTAATCTTGCTTTTATGCCTTACTGTGTCTCAACTCATTTTTCTAATATTTTCTCCACTCATTTTGGAACTGGTGCAATGTTATCCATGTGTAAATACTAAATTGAAAAACGAAACAGTGGGTTGGCTATAGTTCTGATCAGTATACACACGTAGTATTAACAGAAACTCTACAGGAAAGACACATATTCTTGAAGAGCAATGTCCTTTTCAATCCTCTTCACTGCCCCCAAACAAGATTATATGATGACGATAAAAGGACAACTGCCAACAAAGAGAAGGAAAGAGAAATAGAGCATCTGGCAGTGTGTTTTTCATTTTCTTAAGTGAAAATGAATGTGGATTATAAATCACTTTCTTTATCAACAGTAACCCTTTCCACTCCCTGAAACAACAAGTCCTTCAAGAGTAAGTAACTGTGGGGAAAAGATAAAGGATAATAAAAAATAACAAAAGACAGACATAGGTTTCTTGTTCAGATAATTTTAAAAACTTGACTCAAAACTGCATTTAAAAAAATAATGATTTTGAAGCCTGCAGTGTATCTACCCATTGGATATCTCACCTTACTATATATTTTGAGTTGAAATATTTGGATTTAGCCAACATTCACATGGAAACAGTTGATGGGCAATTACATTTTATGTTTTTGACATGTATGAGGTTAGAAAATTAAGTTCACGAACTCATCCTAGAAAAAGTGCTACACACCTCATTGCTGAATATCACTATGGTCACCTTCGAAGTACCCCCCTTAGCAAGCTATGCACCTTTGCCAGTGCCTAGTCCACCCTTCAAAGGAATATTGGAACTCTTTCTGGAATGACCATCAGAACTATTGTCGTATTACCGTTGATGTCCTGAATGTCCTCAAAATGTCTTCCTTTCATTATTTCCTTTATCTTCGGGTAAAGAAAGAAGTCATTGGGGGCCAGATCATGTGAGTAGGGAGAGTGTTCCAATACAGTTATTTGTTTACTGGCTAAAAACTCCCTCACAGACAGTGCTGTGTGAGCTGGTACATTGTTGTGATGCAAGAGGCATGAATTGTTGGCTAAAAGTTCAGGTCATCTAACTTTTTCACCAGCCATTTCAGCACTTCCCAATAGTAAACTTGGTTAACTGTTTATTCAGTTGGTACAAATTCATAATGAATAATGCCTCTGATATCAAAAAAGGTTAGCAACATCATTTTGACTCTTGATTTGGACTGATGGAACAGTTTTGGTCATGGAGAATTGGCTGACTTCCATTGTGCACTTTTTCGCTTTCTTTCAGGGTTGTATTGGTACACCCATGTTTCATCACCAGTGATAACATGGCCCAAAACATCGTCTTGCCTCTCCAAAAGGCCTTGGCAAACTTCGACTCTCCTTTGCTTTTGTTCATCGGTGAGCTCCTTTGAGACCAATTTTGCACACACCTTTCTCATGCCAAGATTTTCAGTTAAGATTTTCCTAACTGTTTCTCTATTGATGTTTACTTGGTCTGCTATGCCTCTCACAGTTAGCCAAAGATTTTGATGCACAATCCAATGCATTTTTGCAATGTTCTCATCAGTTCTGCTCGTTACTAGCCATCCTGACCTCTCTTCATCAGTGACACGTTCTCCCCGCTCAGAAAAGCGTTTAATCCATTTGTACACTGCTGTTTTCTTCATGGCATTATCCTCATAAACTTGGACAAATATATCCCTTATTTCACTTCCACTCTTGCCAAATTTAACAAGAAATTTAATGTTTGTTCATTGCTCTAATTAAGCTCAGATATTCTCGCGATGGCACACAACAACACACAACAACAATAATGAACACCACTCAGCAAGACACCACCACACATCGACATGAACACAGCTGTGAGACACTGATATACCAAGGTTATGAAATTTTGTCAAGTTGTTTGTACAGTGCTGCCAATGTAAGTTCATGGTGGTAAGTTCACGAACTTAATTGTCAGACCTCATATTTGCCAGGAATTGCCACTGCAACTTGGAGCTAGGATTGACTGAGAAATACTGGCAGACTGCCCTCCTGTGAGATGGTGGAAACCATGACTGGGGCTGAGAGGACAGGCAGACCCTTTTTCTTGGTCACATCTGCCCAGGGGAACCTCCTTCATACCAGGCTGGAGTGGGCAAAGGGCTCAAGTGTCACAGATTCTTGCTGATCCTACCAAGATTTAGAGGAGTTGCTTGAAAAAATTGTTTTCATTTATTGTATATGTTTAGGGCAGTTTCCAGAGAATTCTTTAAAAAACAAAAATATTCACCAGTTGTGAATGTTTCATTTGGACGGGGCTCCTCAAGCTGCTGTTCCAGACGTGGAACCTCCAGACCGTCGATCCTAACTCTCTGTGAAATGGGATGCATTTAGAGAGTTCTGAGCAGAGGAGTGACATGATAAGACATATTTCTTAAAAGGCTCATTTTATTTGCTGTATTGAGAACAGGCTATAAGAGTCAGAAGAAAAGAAACAAGAATAATTTGGGGGTGATTCTATGGAAAAGAATATGAAATGGACACCTAGGAGGTAAACCAATAGTAGATTCTATGCGGGGGCTGCAAGAGAAGGAATTATACAATGTAGCTATAAATAGTGAAATCTCTGTCAATCTGGGTCCATGGAAAGTTTGTGGAGAAGGGTGCCATTGGCCCACAAGGGGCACATATGGTGAGTATGAGATAAACCTTTGCTGTGTTAATCCACTAGAGTTTGTTTTCTTTCTTTTTAATTTGGAATGTGGCATAATCTGGCCTATTCCGACCAGCACAGCCATTGTTACTATTGACAGGCCTATTGAGTAGCTAAAGGGATGTAATTCCTTGAGTATTTAAAATACCAGATATCTTATGGTTAAGTATGGACTTGTGCTACATAGAATTCTAAGAGGACTCTCAATTTTGCACCTCCTGCGGAATGCTCGCTGTATAATCACCTCCTATGTGACTAGAACCCTAGTGTTAGTGTGGTGTTAGTTGTGTCAGAGGTGAAGGGGTATTTTTAGATGTTGTTAGTGCCCTCCTATGTGCTGTTAGTTGTGTCAGAGGTGAAGGGGTAATTTTAGATGTTGTTAGTACCCAAATCCATTGATTGTGAGTTCATCAAAGGGAGATTATCTTGAGTTTGCCTGACTTAATCAGATGAAACCTCCAAAACAGGAACTGGGCCTTTCGGAGGAAAAGATACACTCTCTTGATGACCTTGGAGAAGCAAAAGGTCATGATGTAAAGTGGCGTGACCTGTAGAGCTAGGGGTCTACAAAAATCTGAATTCTTCCAGAGGCAAGATTTCTTGCAGAATTTACCTTAAATGGCAACCATTTCATTATAAGATTTAAATGGATTAGTATTATGTGTATGGTGACGCTAGAGAAACAGGAATTGGCATCAAGCACAGAATGTTTAAGAGACATTTAGCCTAGAAATGGCCATACTCATTTTGTTACAGACCAGTTATTTGCTGCCTCACTTTTCTGTTAATAACCCAGTTTATGCTTCTTTATTTAGGCTAATTTGAATTAAAATTATATGCACTTATATATCATCATAGATCTACTTAGGCTTGGGTTTCAAACAATTACTTGTGTTTCTATAGATAAAATAAATCTAATTTGTACATTGTTGTAATATTTTGAAGACTAAAATATACCCTCTGATTCTGCATTTGCAAAGCATGTGGTCTTAATGAAAAGGCACCAGTGCATAAGTTCAATGAATTGTATACTAATTCCTAAGGAATAAACAAAACAAACATTTGAGCCAATTGAAATTTTAGTATGACACGCCGTCTATAAAACTGCAGTTTTTCACTTGCTGATACTCCATGGGACACTACACAGTATCTTCAAAGCTATTTCTCCCATACAATTTTAAGCTGCATGACATAGTTACTTTATAGTATCTAAGTTAAAATATTTTTGAGATATAAGCATTGTGCTTTATACTTTCAATAACTCATGCAGTTTTGTAGCATCATAGAAAAATAATTTTAAAAATATTTTTCCTAATACAATAGATATGATCATTTAGAAATAAGATTGAACCCATTTTATTCCATTAGGATAAAATGTATCGATTTATTTTCTAAATTTTATTTTTCAGAAAAGTGGAGTTAGTCAAACCATAGTTAAAACAGTATAGATTTCAGTTGTGTGCGTAGTAATTAAAATCTGTTAGTACTGGATTCGGTCATTTCAGTAAGCTATCAGTATGCAATGTCACTTCAGCAAGATGTCAGCAAGAAATGTATCCTCTGAGAGCTTAGATGATCTCATAACAGTAAAAGGGATGAACTCAATCCCATAAGATGATCCTTAGGCAAAACAATGCTCGTAAACTACGGAACACAGTCTCTGTTACAGTGAACACAGGAGCCTTCCCAAGCCCTCACACTGCTTCTCCCCTTGTCTTCCCTCCTTCCCTTCTCCTGCTGCCCAAGTCACGAGAACGGGATAATCTAATGCGGAAGATCCTAAAACATCGGGTCCAGTCCAAGAGGTTATGGTGTTTCACTGTGTCCAAATATCAGAAATTTTGTGCAAATCCCATTTAAAAAGCCCCACGTTTCTAAAGCTAAGTATTAAATTCATCATAACTATAAAAAAAATTCTTTAAAAAGTTATCACAACTGACTCATAACTGAGGAAACAGATTATTATGCAAATTGTTACAAAACAGGGCATGTCTCCTCACTGATGTTTATCAACATAAGTTAGCACCAGCAGAATAAGATATTGCATTTGGTTCATAGATACCAGTAGTTTGGTAATGGCTACACGTTCATTTGGCAATGTCTATATATTATTTCCATGGCGCAGGGAGCATAGCTATTGACAACATCTTTTATGAATTGAAATAATTGGAAAACAATAAGTAATAGATTGTTTAAAGCATTTAGATGAGCTCAACTAGCATCTCACAAATATGTGAAATGCACACATTCATCTGAGCACCCTACTATATGCTCCACTGAAATCTGACTGTCACAAAATTGTGGGATATATTTTTAAGGATATGTAATGTATTTCTTTCTCAATAAAGTTCTATTCTTAGTTTAATATGAAAAAGAAACCAGAGTGTTCTGTATTCTGGATATGTTAATGACCTCTCATTAAACAAATAAGCGGTAATATTAAAAAAAAAACAAAAAAAAACTTCATCCACATCAAAATGAGTTATGTGGGTCATTCATTTCCAAGGAGCTGGGAAATATTAAGCACTAGTGCCTTCAGAAAAACAAATGGGAGAACCCTACTGACAGTCGCTAATGTGAAAGCCTCCTTTGACTGCAGGTGGAGTGCTGGGAGGGGTGGGGCAGGATTGCAAAGGCTATTGTGGCCATTCAAGAAGCAATGGTTGTCTGGAATTTGGGTAGTGGCTTTGGGAAGAGGTGCATTTAGCAGAGAATGGATTGATTAGTCACTGACTACTGTAAGAAAGAAAGAATAGGTTAAACGCTGAACTCAGACTGCTTACTTAGAAAGGAGTAAAATGCCCAGGTAAGGCCAGAAATTCACAAACCTCCACAGTGTTGTTAAAACAATGCTAAGTCACTTTTATATTTTGCGATCAGAAAAAAGGAGTACTTTGAGGCGGTGGCATTGGGAGGGGTGGGTGGTACAGGAGCAGCGAGCAAGATCCTTGGCCCCTTGCTTGGGCTTGAACCAGACTCTCTCCCTCCCTCCACTGCTGTCACTTTGTCCTTCTGGTTCATTGGAGAGACACTGATAAGTCACAGGGCACTGGAGAGCATATCTCAGCCCACCGCTGTGGTTCTAAACAAGCTCAATTTCAAAACCCGCTCCTATGTATGTGCCTTATGCAATATAGTGGATCTTCAAATATCGTGTAGAATATCGTTACGATGTTCAAACCTGTCACACTATAATGGAATTCCCCCCGGCTTTACCAAAACGGGTCCTCTGTGTCTTCATTTCCCATCTTTCCGTCTCTTTCCTGTCCCTTCTAAAGCAAAACTACCAATCTGGCCATGCCGGCCTGCTGAGCGGGAGTCTCCATCTGGAACCATCTGTATCTGCAGCTAAGTCTCTCTTTCGGCTTCCTTTTCTAACACCAGAAATTAATGAGGAAAAGTGTCTCATGTTATGGTAAAATGCAAAATAAGAGATTATTTTACTCAGAGACAAACAAAACTCAATAGAACAAAAGATTACATTTTTAGTGTTTCAATTTACATTTTTAAAAAAGTGAATGAAAAGAAACAGCAGGTGGTAAAATTACGAAGCAAAGAATAACCCAGGCTCAAAATTAAGAGGTACAATCCAAAATCAATATAGGTTAATCAGGGATATTGTTCGTTTAAATAAAATAGTATCAATATTCTTCAAGAGAAAAGTAGAAATAGACATGAACATTAAAAAAAAAGATTATTGAGATAATATAACATGGAATTATAAAATTATTAATTTAACATTAACAAACATAAAAATAAAAATTATTTAAGAAATGCACACTTTTGCTAAGCACTGTGATAAAGTGTGCACAAACCTTATTAATTTAAATTATATCATATTATTGACTTTCATTTGATAATGTGATATTTAAAAATAATAGAGCAAAATTATACAGGCTAAAATCAACATGCTGTCGCATGTATCAGTAGAAAATTAAACTGTTTGCTTACATATTTATTATTTCTGTTGAATAGGTTAATAGAAAAGCCCATTTATACTTCACTCACATTCATTTCCCTCATCATCATTTTAAGATTACTATCAATAATAAATCCCTATCTAAAAAATGATTCCTATTAAGACCCTCAGCTAACCTCCATTAATCAGTGGCCATTTAGGTAGCAGAAAAAGAGAATAATTCAAAAGCCACTTGCCAAACAATTGCAATATCACTCCAAACTTAACATATTGGGTGTAACTAGCAAAGTGTTATGAGCACGGAAATTACAACTGACTCAAGTCTCCTTTCCCCAGCTACAACTCCCCCATGGACAATACAACACCGTAAAAACTAAATGTGACTGTAACACATATATGAAAAATGCTATTTATATGTACATATACTCTGTGTGAGGTGGTGACAGTCAACAAAAAAGGCAGACAACACCCTTCTTACTCTATATCCATGTGAGCCTTTGTAGAGACAAACGATTCTCCAATGTGACCACAGGACACACTGTCACTGACTTGGGAAAAAGAGAGAAGGCTGTAGAGCAAGTCCAGGAAAAAATAAGAGACAACTGACATACTGAGTAAGGACCTAAATTCCCTCTTTTACGTCACATCTTAATGCAAACATCACACATTTAGTGTTGTTTCCCCTAGAAAAGCAGTAGAGGAACAGAAGATCATACATCAAGAAAAGAAAGGAAAAAGAACTATCAGTGATTATGCTGGAGAGAGCCTTGGACCCATAGGGGATCCTTCTCTTAAAAGAGCTATTTAGTAAGTCAGTGCACAGGAACAGGGATTTTGAACTTGAGTTTGGAGATAAACAATGGAATAAGCTGAATTATTATGCAAGATAAAATAGGAATATTTTTCCTGTGGCTCTGAGAAAATAATCCACACTTTGGACTGCCTGCAGGGTTGTAAGGGCCAGTGATAGCTAATACTCAGCTTTAGTGCATGCTTTTGCTTGTTCTTTGTTGTGGCCACCCTCTGGTGGGGGATATGAGAAGGGATTGATGTTCTACAATCACGCTGGTATGAGGCAGAGGGGATGGAAAGAGGCTTCCATGACAGATGACACGGGAGTGATACTGAGAACCAAGGTGAGGACAGATGTCCTACCCCGAATCATCCCGAGAAACGCAAACCTTCTTGAATATACAGAAATAATGAAGCTGTGATTTAGAAGGCTTGAGTTGGGAGACATTTTTGAAGAACTGTAGTGATTATGGAAGGCAGAGATACAGTTTTATTGAACTCTCAGTAACACTATTTAAGCATCTTTTTGGTAGCAACTAATCTTTAAAGTCCACAAAGCACTTACTGAAGTTGCTCTTATGACAAAATCATTTACATTCAATATTTAATCAAGAACTTGCTTGGCATAATTCCTGAAGGGTACTTTCAGGCCGATGAGTAAAGAACGATTTTGCCCTGCAACTATGGTAGAAAGAATATTGAGAGATTTGCTTGTAAACGTTGCAGAGGGAAATAAAAGATGAAGTTTGTCAAAATATTTCTATACAGCTTACAGTAGAATTAAATATCTTGAATTTTTTACATTATATAGTGTCTATTATAGAACTACTTTAAACAATTGTTCTAGTTATTCTGAAATTTATCCTGATAGTTACATTGTAATTTCAACTGTAGTATTTATACTATATTTCCAAACACCAAACAAATTTGAATCCATGGAAAAATAATGTATATAAAATCTAAGAATTTGATTTTGTGATTATCCATATTATCATTATATATTCTAAAGACTTTTTTCGTCTAATTTTTTCTCAAACTTTGCTTTTTTATACAATGAAGCAGTTCAATTTCTACAAATTAGATGACGGAAGTTAAAGGATTCCTCTACTCTAATTATGTCATAAATCAAACATTTTGATTCTTTTCTGATTTACATTTGCACATATTGTTTGCTAAATCATTCATTCATGGTGAGAAGATGTCTCACCATGTGACAGTGGCATTGCTTGTTAATAGATTTATTCAAGGAATAAATTTAAATGATCAATTTCACATGTTTGTACACCATCTGATATTTTTAACTGGGAATCACAAATCACCCAGGTGCTGCTTTGTGAATAATCTACAGTAATTTGTTGTACTTTCATTGTTCTGTATTCCCAGTAATCATACCAACTATATCAGGAAGTGTGGAATATAGGATAGGTACATTTTCAGAACTGTTAAATGACTGCAAGGATGTTTAGAGAGCAATTATGGATGACATTTTGTGGTTTGCACTCCAAGAAAGTTTGCAGGATATGACCAGGGAGACAAATAAATTTTAAATGAAAAGAAGAAAGACTCTTTTTAAGAACCATCAAAGAAGCAGTATCCAGACGCATTGTTAGGTGCTTTTAATAGTTTCTGTGAAAGGTCAAACACTGTCTTGTACTATTATTTAAAAAAAGAAAATGTGGTACATAGAGCATAATTGATAGGGAAATATATAATATTAATAGGGGATTTTATTTTAGAAATAAGTATGACAAAATGATTTGAAATGTTATCTTTTAGAATTTAAATCAAAATCTTTAGAATATATAATGATAATAGGGATAATCACAAAATCAAATTCTTAGATAAAGAATCGAGTCAATCTAATGAATAGCCAACAAATCAACATTTTGATATATGAATGTATAAATTATTGAATATTGTATCTTCTACCATAAAATAAGATATAGGAAAACATTTATTGTCTACTTTTTGTGAAATACTGATTTGGTCATTTATTATAAATTACTAAATTAAAAGAGACTGTTGCAGAGTTAGATATTTACATAGCTGTGGTTGGTGTACGTTATTTCAACTTTTACTAATAGGAGTAACATCATAATCAAATAGCAACAAAGAGACCCCACATTAATATCTCACAGAGCTACATGATGTAGGAAGGACATTTGCTAAACAATAAACTCCTTCATTTTCAGTGCCTCCATTAATAAAATAAACAGGTCGCTTTTAGCTATAAAGTTTAGTGACAATTTATAATCTTCTCTTTGTAGAATAGGGTAAGGTATATGATTTCCAAATGAAAAGAAAGGACTAGAAGATATTGGTTTAATGTAAGAAATGTATAAAACTATATAGCTATATACACCACTTAGTTTGCTATGCAATACTGTAAATCACATTCAAGTATATAGGCCATTAATAGCCTTGATTTAATGGTTTCTATTTATTAGCCTGTAAAAATTTATAAAATTCTAATGCTTCCTTTTTGTTTCAAAAGATATTTATTTTATGGACTAAAAAAATAAGATGTAAAGCTAGCATTGTTAGAGCTTTAGGAAAAAAAAACCTCAACTATCAGTGGCAAACAGATTTGTATCAAAAGAAATAAACATGAGATAATACCAAAAACACCAGGATGGAAAATACAAGGTAAACGGGCCAGTTTAATACCAATGGATTTCTTTAAACTATAAAACATTTTAAATATCTGGTTATCCATATAAACTTAATGATAGGAGAACAATGTATTCTGTAAAACACAAAGACGCCCAAAGCACCAAATGGCACAGGTTGTCAAGGACCATGTGACTGAAAGTGTACCCTAGAGACCAACATCATCAATACCTCCTGGGAGGTTGTGACACATGCACGATCTCAGACCCCATCTTGAATCAGAATCGCTATTTTGAAACAGTCCCTAAGTGAGTTATACACACTTTCAACACTGAGAATCACTGGTCAGTATCCTGTTGCAAGGATGGTCAAAGATGGCATTTGAATGTGTTATGGAAAATATTCTAAAATTAGTCATCATGGGATATTTACCAAATTACCATAGAATTTGCAGAAAAAAATTTTAATTCGACTTTGAAAATATAGATGTATACGGTCAATGTTGAATATTTTTATTGTATTCCTAACTATAAAATCATTATTCATGCCTATTGGTGTTTACAATACCATATCATGTGGTCAACATTTTGGTTTAAAAATATAATTTCTAAATTACTTACAAATGAATTAACTTATATTGACTCCTAAAGAAAAAAATGTGTCTTCTGTTTTCTTTTTGTGAAATAATTGTTCTGTAAAAAGTAAGTTAAAATTGAACCATGCCAGGGAATGTAGAGGTGTTGGTACCATGAAGAGCAAAAAGCAAACATGTCAGATCATCACAAATTATAAGCCTTATTAAAAAAAGATGAAGAAGAAAGAAAACCTCTGAGTGAAAAAGAAAACTGCATGTAATCGGTAATCCTGAAAAAAAACATGAGGAAATTTTAAAACAGACCTGAATCCTACGTAACTTTACTAACAATTGTCACCTCAATAAACTTTAATTTAAAAAAAATGTAAAACAGTAATGTGCTGTAAGGTTCCAAAAGTAGTGTTAATGTTTATATAAAGAAACAATTTGCTGAATCTGAATGACACACATTCTATGGTGTGAACCTTTTCTACCAGCTTTAATGTACAGTGAGAGAAAATACCAGCCTGGGAGCCAAAAAAACGAATCCATCGCATATAAATAAATTAAAGTATAACAACTTTTGGTGATAGAAAAGTCAAAAATACCTGGAAGATATTACTGGAAGATATTAAAAAAGTTTATAAATACAGGAAATGTATTATCATGGTAAAATGATTCAAATTATCTTTCTACAGACACTAAGAAAATAGGATTGATTTTTCTTTTGATTTTTTCAAATCAATGTTCAGATTCGATTCAGGTTGCTACTTATAATTCCCACCACATAATAAGCGTTTTCTGTAATATAAATGCTGAATCTTGGAGAAATAAATTAAGCACAAGGAGTTTATCATATATTTATCAAAAAAAAAAAAAATGGCCAAAAAATATTCACTGTTTTCAATGTCATTCTGACTTGCACATGTCAACAATGTACTTTTCTTGCCTTGTTTCCTATGTGTCTGTTGTTAAAGTTACCAAAGAACTTTCCTTGATATAGGCTGTGAATTTTGCTTTCGAGAATATTTGCCTTCTTTCAATTAAAAAACAGACATTCAAAAATTTTAATTAATTCACTAATTTTAAAAAGAAAAGTGCAGAAAAAAAGAAAAAGAAAAGTGCAAACAAAAGAAATGGGTCTGATAAGTTTATTTGTTATTCAAAATGAAAATGTTTTATCTAACGTTACTTGTATATTTTAAATAAAGCCCAGAAATTCACATACTTATACCTAATAAAGAGGTGAGACTATAATCCAAATATGTTTTAAACTAGGAAGACAAAAGTGATACAACACATATAACCCTACAAAAAGTGTAATTGATGTGGGGTGTCTTGTAAATGAGTTGAGACTTAAAATTCATTGTCAGTGAAATGCTTTAAAATAAATCCAAATAATTAATAAACCAACACAGATTTCCAAAGACAAAGATTTTCATGTTTCAATGTTTCAATAAAAAAATGCAGAGATGTTCAACATGATGGTTCAAAAACAGACTTTCTAAATCACTTTAAAATGATTTAGTTCACAAACTTCAAAAAAGAGATTTTTTTTTTTTTTTTTCAGTTTTCTTCTGAAATAATTGCTGTGGAAAGGGAAAAGCAGAATTATGTAAGGGTAATGAGTGATAGGAAGAATATCAATTAGCAAGCTTTTCTGCCGGGTCATTTTCCGAACATTTTTATATAAATTATGTGTCATTTGGTTTATTTTCTTACATTACACTATGAATCAAATGTTCCTTATGCCTGCTAAAACTAATTGCAGAATTAATTTCTGCCTCTAAACATCTCTACACTTTAGAAGAGCAATCATGCCAGCCCTACAAATTATAGGATTTGTTATGAGAAAAAATAATGGTTTAATGCTTATGAAAACAGTTGAAAGATTTCAAAGTGAATATGTTTTATTTATTTATTATACATCTTTTAAATTTATTAGTGCATAAGTACATAGCAGAATTAGGTTCTTTTGCATCTGTCCAGCAAATTTATGTCAACCTAATCTTGAGAAGAACTCAGACAGACATCTGTCTCATCCAGAGTTAGATTTCATCTAAAATAAACCAGAGACTGCTTATCTCTGGGCAGTGTAACTTCCTGCTCAAGCCCCCAAGGAAAAAACAAACAAATAAGCAAAAAAAAAAACACAAACAACAACAACAAAAAACCTTTTCACAAGGGAAGTTTAAAGTGTAGTATTTTAAGGTCTTGGAGTTCGTAATTCAGTTAGAAGTTATGAGGGTCTAAAAATAATACTTTTAACTTGCAGAATGGTTGATCACTATTTCTCTTGAGTGCTTGGCAAAGGGCCATTTTCACTCAACCTAGTTGAAACTTACATGTCTGGAACTTGTGATAAAAATGATAATGTTTGTTTGAAAGAGAAAGTGTAGTCCAGCTACCATATCCAAAAGGAATTAACAGGGTGGGACAGAAGAAGGAAAGTTGGAACAGAACACTGCCCTCTGGAATTCTAAAATGTATGTCAGAATATGTTTCCTAGTAGTTGAGAATTTTGCGGTAGTATTCCAGTGTCCATGATAAAATTAGTAGGAGCCCAGCTTTAGCTAGCTGAGTTTAGACTGTAAGCAAGTTTCGTTCATACAATCAAAGGTTGTGAAAAGGTCAAAAACAATAACAAATAATCTTGTGTTCTTCATAGTAGTCCTCTCCACACAATAGCAAACACTAAGGCAACGGGATGTGGTTTAGCAGCTATGTCTACAGCTCAAGTGTTCTTCACGTATAAGAGACTAAAAGACCATGTAGGCAATATTCCAATACTTGTCTTCACAGTGTCGACAGAGCTCCCCAAAACTGAGAGCTATGTAATTTGGGGTGGGGGCATTCAGTCAAATGAGACTTCACTCAAAGTATTAGACGGACAATAAAGCAAACATCTCATGTAGCAAATACTAATAAAAAATAACTTACCTCTAGACTACATGTCTATTGAAGACAGTTCATAAAAATATCTACATTATTATGGAATGGTATGTTAAAGTTATAATTTCCTGTAAAATTTGTTTTAATAGCAAATCTGCATGTACATAATTATTTCTATTAACAGAAAGTAAAAATGTCTTTTAATTTGTTAAAAAATCAATTTTAACTATGCTTAATCATAAAAATAAATTGATAAAAACAATTTGGAAAGTATGTCAATATTTATTTTTCCTTTCTAGGATGTGAGCTTTAAATGTTGAAACCTGAAAATTCTACATTACGTACATGTAGGTATGCATTTTGCAAGGAACCAATAATATGTATTTTCTACCCATATACACACTATGGTAAACATTTAAAAATCATGTTATTCCTAAACAATTATGCTGAGCTGACATATTGGAATAGCATGTTTGGTGACTTGAAAATATCTAGTTACTGCAAGGAAAAGGCAAAACACTTTTTCAAACTTGTCAGAAATATTTTTTGTGAGATTTATAAAACGTGAAAAGTTTGACATTTCTTCCATAAATTTTGGCAAGGGCACAAAGTATTTCCTAAAAGTGAAAATTGGCTTGGCTTTTCTTCTAGAAGTGTATATAGGGAAAATATAAAAACCAATTAGGAGCAGGAAAAAGAGTCTTTCTTTTAAATAAATACCAAATTTGCCAAATAGTCTCTCCTCTGGTGACCTTACCTGAAGGAAGCCACTTTTAAATTGACTCAAAATATAATTTTAGAAAACACTAAAATAATACATATCTAACATAACTGTAAGGTATGAAGAATAACATGGCACTTTTTAATCCTTTATCAAGCTAAAGAATAGGATTTTACCACACATGACATAGCTGTATAGCATTCGATAATCATATTCTCCTTTATCACACATGTCCCAGAAATAATCACCATATCATATTTTGTATTTATTGTCCTCTTGCATTGCTTAATAGTTTGTCTCCATGTGTGTTTGTTTATGCAACGTACTGTCTGGTTTTGCTTGGTTTTATGCTTTTTAACTTTATACAAGTGTTTTATGCTTTCTATGATTTCTCATCTTATATCAAGCTCTCAAAAATGTTTGAAAAATTAACGCATAGTCATTATTTTTGCCCACATTTAGTAGAATGTGTACAATGTTGGTTAATAAAGAATGAACATCCGTTCAAATCTGTATTTTTTGCTTTTGAAATATTAGTTCTATTTTTTTTTTTTCAGTTTTTTTCTGGGGTACTATTTTATTTCTATTGATTAATAGGGGATGCTTATTTCAATGCCTCAATGGGATGAATTGACAAAGTACACTCAAGTGGAACATAGATCTTACTCAACCTATACATTACGAATGACTCATGGGTGACAAGCCAGGAGTCAACATGGTCAAGCCACCCTTCTCCAAAGGGCACCGATCCATCAGACACACCTTCCAAATAATGTCCATTTCTCTCACGCTGTGATGCCTTTTGATTTTTGAGTAAAGCTTAACACTGGTCGTGAAATATTTCTAGAGAAGTCTTGTACAGATTTTGGGGCTTCCTATTTTATACCACATCAATTAAATAGATATGTGACAAAATGTGCATTTTCCAATAAATTCTAGTGTTTTTGTTTTTTGTTGTTTTTTTAACAATAATAATCTAGTAGACAAGATATTATATCATAAAAATGATATATTTTTTTTCTTTTTAGGTAAAGTTGGTCAACTGATACCATTCTGCTACTCTTACATTTTCATGTTTCCAGGACCGTCTGGTCCACATTTATCATCCCCTCAGAGTCCTACAAGGACCTGATGCTGACTCTTTCCTCCTGCTTTAGATGCTGGGTTATCAAGATTTTGACAATCATTTCCACTGCAAACATTTTTTCAAGCATTTCGGTAGTGTATTTTGATTAATGGAAATTCTTTCTCCTAAGACAATGGAAAATATCAATCTTTTTTATTTTTTTCTCTTCTGTTTTATGAACTTGATTTAACACCTATGTCTCCTTAACATACTAAAGGCCTACTTTCCGCATTTGTTAATCCACCTGTAGTTGGCATTTGTGTATCCTAGCAGAAGAGCACAGTGTGGATACCTAGTGGCTTATTTAAAGCAAATGTGGAAAAGTGAGGGCATGTGGTGTGTATGTGGCAAGGTACTACTGGGTCGCGTGACCCTTGATGACATGGCCTCCATTATGAAATCAGCAGAGTGCCTGAGTGTCATCTCCTTAACAAAGGTAGAAATCTCCTTTCTGGTACCCACAAGACTATCACTTCTGTCTCCTCTGGTGGGTCATCAGTAGCACCAAACTATAAACCATTGATAAGTAAACCCGATCTGCTATAGTATGTTGAAACACCTGAAACCCCACAGACTCATTAGAGACTGAGCAACTAACCAGATTACTGACCTAAGACCGTACACATATTTTCAAAATGTGCTCTGTTCCAAATATCTTCTACTTCATCTTTTAATTCAAAAATCTTAAGCTTATTGCTATAGTTAGAGTCGGACTAGATGTTAACACGCTGTTGGCATTACATAATGGAAATTTATGTGTTATTTTAAAGAGTGCTTTTTTTTGTTTTGGTTTGGTTTTTTTCTTTACTACTCAAAATAATACACTTGAAAAATTTTCATAAAGTATTTTGCTTGTTCAGTTAAGGTCCTCTCATTACCATGTGCAAATGATTTGTATCTTAATTCCTGCCAAATATTTTTGTCTCACTGAGCCTATCTCCAACTGTGCTGCACAATAACACTTCTTTTATAATTAAATATTCTCCTGGAAACATCAGCTAAAGGGCATTAATATTTAATCGCTTCATGCCCTATATTTTGTATGTTACAAAAGCACTGTACAAGTCCAAGAGGTTATTTTTCCTTTCCTGGCATCTCAACTGAATATCCAAAGCTATCTCTTTTTCTTGTAACTTTGACTAGCCAACTTCCTTCTGTTAAAACCTGTTATTTTGACATTTTCTTGTAAATCAGAACTAAACTACATCTCATAGATAAGCTCTTTACCAACATGCAGCAAACTGCTTTACTTTTCTCATTTTCTGCTCATCTCACCAGCTAAACCTCATTTGTCCTCTTCAGAATGATTTCCCACCCAATTAGTGCAACGGCTGGGCCTGCCTACAAGTACAGCTTCCTGGATTTCAGATTGAGAGCATTCATTCCTTCAGCACCCAGGAATGAGACTGTGTATCCTTTACAAGGAGGTGAAACTAAGCTCATCCATCCTGCAATATTATCACATTCTAATATCCTAGAAAGGTATGTCAGAACTGCTGCAATTAGATTTGATTAAACACGTAATTACTGGATGTCTACTGTGTGCAAAGCATATATCTTTTATGTCTGCACTCATGCCCACTTTTGGTATTCGTGGCCCAAGGGGCACTTTCAAGTGATTACATCTAATATCTGTAGCCCAGAGTCAGGGAGAGGGATGACTCCTGCCAACACCTCCCAGGTGCTAAGAGGGATATACTTGATTATCAATTTAGGTAATTACAATGTCTAGAGGGGTAGGCCCATCAACTCTCATTTCACAGACAAAGCTGTACCAGAGGAAAATACAGCTGTAATGATAACTTAAAATTGAAAAAAAAAAAAAAAAAAAAAAAAAATAGAACTTTGGTAACTAATATAAGTCAGAAATACCTCCTACTGATTTGTTTGTAGTTTGGTGTATTTTTATCTTTATTTTTTCTCTGAGGCTCAGTTCACTTTATTAAAAATGCTTTTAATATATATATTTTTTACTCACATATTTTACTTAAAGCTAAAATCAATACAATTGCCAATAAATCATGTGACAGAATTTAACTAGGTGTTTTAGTAACTTTAAAATTTAATTGTAGTTTGTTTCATCTATCATGTGCTGAGTCTAGATTGGTTAGTGAGAGAAAGGCAGAACAATAATTTAAGAAAGAAGTAAGCTTTCTGGTTATGATATGGAATAAAGAGCATGTATTCACTAGGAAATCAACCCCAAATCAGACATATGAGAAATTTTACTTTCAATGAAACTTGTTGATATTAGTAAACCTTAAATTGTTATTTGTGACAAGCACCTTACAGGGTCATGGAGACTCAATCAGAGGAAAGAGTATTGGTAAGAAAAGATGGTGGCTGCATCGCTCAAACAAAGGATCAAAATCCTTTTCTTAAGAAGTAGGTGGTGTATCTTGGGCAAAGCCAACCAACTGAAACAATGAGGTTCCCGAGATGGAAGAGGTTCCTTGAACTGCAGTTAGAATCATTTAACACCACAAACTAGAAGATAATGTACAACTGATTGATGAAATGTATACCATGCAGAAAGCTTTCAGAAAAGAATGAGGTCCCTTAGAGTTTTAATTGTGAGAAATATTATAGCAGCAGATTTGTCTGGGCTGAAATAGATATAACAACACACACACACACACACACACACACACACACACACACAAAAACACACACACGCTGTAAGATGTCGTTTGATACTTCATTGCAATTCAGAAAGCATTTCTACTAGCTGAGGACACAACTGTGCCTGGCGTCTCTCGATAAAGATTTCACCTTTTTCAAAAAGAAAGAAAAAGCCTAATTGAATCCATGAAATTATATGGTAAACTAGGCTCTGAAAAGATAAATAAATAAATAAATACATAAATAAATAAATAAATAAATAAATAAATAAATAAAGGATTTACTGGGGGGGAAAATGGTCAGAAACTGTCAGATTCAAATTGCACAATGGACACCATTAAGACTTAATTATGACTTATTCACCTCCCAAATGTGTCATCTCCAAAAACCATCACACTGGGGTGTCAGGATTTCAAAATGTGGATTTTGGGGGGAATGCAAATATTCAGTCCATAGCATTCTACCCCTGGCTCCCAGAACCCATGTCCTTCTTGCATTTAAAATACATTAATTTCCTCCCAACAATCCCAAAAATCTAACATCTAAGTTCAAATATCATCTAAATCAGATATGGGTAAGACTTGAGAGCTAGGATTCATCCTGAGGCAAATTACTCTCCAGCTGTGACTCTTGAAACCAAAGAAGCTGTATGCTTTCAAAATATAGTGGCGGGACAGGTACAGGATAGACATATCCATTACGAAAGGGAGAAATAAGAAAAAGGAAACGGATATTGGGCCCCAAGTATGTCTAAAAGCTCACAGGGCAGACAATATTAAAGAGTAAGGCTTGCAAATAATCTTCTTTGGCTCGGTGCTCTTCTGCACCGACGGGGTTGGCAACGCTACCTGTAGTGGTCCTGCCCGTGCCAGGGCTCTCTTTGAAACAGATGGAGGCAGCCATGCCCCCCAGACCCATTCTCGCTGCACCTGAAGTGGGAGTGACAGCTCTGATGATCTCTGAATCACCTTCCTGATCATACCCCGTTGTCTTGAAGAATAGCACCTGTGGCTTCTGCTGCGTTGGTTGATCAATACCAATCTCCTTCTCAAATAGTCATGTGGCCACACTCTTAGTGTTCGTTTTTTGTTTTTTTGTGTTTTTTTTTGTGGTTTTTCTGTAATATGGACAGACTAAAAATTTTCCAAATCTTTAAGTTTTGGTTCTTTTTTTGCTTAACAATTCCATCTTTAAGTAATTTCTCTATTTTTACACTTTAATCATTAGGAACTGCCAATCCCCACCTTGAATACTTCGTTAGAATTCTCTTCAGCTGAAATATCCAATTTCGTCACTCCCAAGTTCTACCTTCCACAAAAACATGAAGACACGGACACAGTGCCGCCAAGTTCTTTGCCACTTTATAAAAAAGAATTGCCTTTCCTTAGGTTTCCAATAGCATGTGCCTCATTTCCATCTGAGATTGCATCAGAATGGCATTTACCATCCGTATTTCCACCATTATTCTCTTTACCAGGACTTAAAGGTGTCTGTTATGAAGCATGTGGCCTTCTCTATAGCACCCCTCTTTTCCTTCTCAGCCTTCATCAGAATCACCCTTACCAGTCCATTTATGGCAATTGAGGCTTCTTCTAGCACACACCTCACATCTCTCCCATCCTCTAGCCATTATCCCAGTTCGAAAGTTACTTCCCCATTTTTAGGTGTTTGTTACAGCAGCACCTCAGTCTCAGTATCAATTTCTGCCTTACTCCATTTGGGCTGCTATAACAAACTACCATAGATGGGGTAGTTTAAACAAGAAACATTGATTTCACCTTTTTCAAAAAGAAAGAAAAAGCCAATTTGAATCCATGAAATTATATAGTAAACTAGGCTCTGAAAAGATAAATAAATAAATAAATAAATAAATAAATAAATAAATAAATAAATAAAGGATTTACTGGGGGGGGGAAATGGTCAGAAACTGTCAGATTCAAATTGCACAATGGACGCCATTGTGCAGGTAAGTCCAAGATCAGATTCTGGTAATTCCAAGGCTAGTAAGTCCAAGGCTGGTAAGTCCAAGATCAGTTTCAGTTATTTATTTATTTATTTATTTATTTATTTATTTATTTATTTATTCCTGGTTCATAGACACCATCTTCTTGCTGCGCCCTCACTTGGCAGGAGGAATGGGAGAGCTCTCTGGGGTATGTTATAAGGGCACTACTCCCATTCATGAAGACTCTATTCTCAGGACCAAGTCACCTCCCAAAGGGTTCTCTTCCTAAAACCATCCCATTGGGAGTTCGCATGTCAACATATAAAATTTGGGCGGACAAAAACATTTAATCTGTAGCAATACCTTTTTTTAAGATTGAGAAAGTTCCCCCATGGAACTAAATCTAAAGAATGTGTGTACAAATATTCTAAGCTCTTTGCTTGGACACCGAGGGAAATATGTTCCCACCAAGATGAGAGCTACAATAGATAGAACGTTTTAAGTAAAAATAGCTTACATTTTTGTATTGCACTGATTACAGATTTATACATCTCAGAATTGCCACCCCTATTAATCCGTCTCCACCTTCTTCCACTCTTGTTTATTCAGTCTTACCTATGATAAAGAAAGGGCTTGTAAATAATATTTTTCTGGATGTTTCATATTGAATGAAAGATAGGCTTCTAAATGTAGCATGCCTACATACAGAGAAAAAAAATGACACTAGCGTGAGTTTCAAGTGAGCCCTCTCTTTATGTTAGCACTTTAACTATTGAATTGCAAATGAAATTCCAAGCAAGATGTGATACCTCCCTTTTTATTTAACAAGATGTCTTTAATACTCATGAGATTCATAAGAAATTGGACGCTATTCGAACAGCAAGGATTTGTCAAAATGGCCCAGATATTACGAGGATTAGAAGAATCTGAATGAACAATCCCTTAGCTCATAAAGAAAATGATAAAGGATAAAAGGTAGCATTAAGTGTTCAGAGATGTGGGATGTTCACTGTATGTACAGCTGCATCAAATTAAAAGTCACTTACTTGATTAGTTGGCTAAATAAAGAGCTTGTATTTTGCACCTACATGAACAATTTCACAAGTCACTAAGGGCCTATGTATTATAATATAATAGCAAAGTTTTCTAATATACTCATAATCTTTATTGGAAAATATGATTTAATGTATTTTCTTACAATTTCTCCTTATTCAGTTTTAAAGAATGTTACTAAAGACTTGGACGTGTGTTTACGTGAGAAATCAAATCAAAGGTGTGGTCAATTTTTCATTTGTGGGCATATATTTGACAGAACTATTCACCATTGTCAATGGAAAATGAGCAATTTTGAATAGTTCATCGTAAAAATTGTTAAATGTTTCCATTGTTCTTCTAAGGGAAATGCTTGAGGTTGCTGAATGGTAAACTAAGTTACCCATTACTCATATAATTTGACCAATTCTTTTAAAAATAACCATTCTACTTAAAATAACCATTTCTTTAGGTTGTTGGCTCTGTTGAAGGATATTGATGAATTAAACTTAAAAAGGATTGGTCCTTTTATAGGAATCTAGCCTCACATTTGTAAAATGCAAGTAACTTAGGATCTTCCAATGCGCTTTTCACCATAGCCTGAGATGGTATCATTCATCATGCAGTGACGGGAAGAAAGTATTAATATAACCATCAGGAGCTGCTTTCTGATCTCTCTTTCCAAGGAACCTGTTTATGCTGTGATAAATAAGCCACAGATTTGGGCAGGGGGGATCTCTTCTAACATTAGGGATTTTAAAATATTTTGGACATGTTTTCAATATATGTAATTTCCTTTTATTTGGCTCATGATCTCTTTCCATGAGGCCATGGACTGAGCATAAGTTTCTCTGAACAACCCAGTCTTTGTTTGTAATTATTTTCAATCCTAAATACCATGGGTATGAAAAGATATTACTATGATTATTGTCTTATTAGATAAAAAACCCAAGATCTCCACCAGATGAGCAAAGATGGCTGAAGAAGTTTGTGTTCTTCACTTGTAGCAAGACAGTTGTTCAACCTGTGTTCACCTTGTTCTGTCACTGTGGCTTTCATTCTTTCCATTGCCACCTCAGAAGGAATGATCCAAAACCTCGTGAGGGGAAGCACAAGGATGAAGGAACAAAGATGGTGGCTATACACACAGGATTAGCTAGGCGGTCACAAAGGTAGTTGAGAAGGGTCACACATCGTTGTAGAGCTAAGAAGTCTCCAGAGTCTGAGTGTGTTGTGTTTTGTGTTTCAATGGCAAATATCATCAGTGTTTCTCCAGGAAAGACAGAAACCTTCAATATCCCGTTTGCCTCATGGGCGACAATATGGAGAAGGCATCATGCCCTCTTCAGAAGGCAACACACAATAACGCATTAGAATAAAGTATCAAAGCACAAATATGATAACTTACACTCAATCATTAAATCTCAATATTTGGAAGAAAATTCTTCCTTTCTGCATCATTCCCCCTACTTCTTCTCTCTCCATTTGACACAGTAGGAACTAGAGGCCAGAGAAGTTAAATTTCATCGCCAAGTTAAAACACTAGCAAATGGTAGAGCTGGCTTATGAAGCAAGCACAGAAATTGGTTATTGACTGATGGATTCAGCGTGCCACAGTGCTTCAAAGACAATTATAGAGAATTCTTTTATGCATGGATTCTATGGGCCTGATTCATTCCCAATTTCATTCCAACACTAAGCAAAAGCAAGGTACAGGAGAAATCAACTGAAAATGGTCTTTTCGTATACCTTTTTAACTTTCTATCTTAGGTCTAACAATAGATGTTAAGCAAATATTTAGCACTACCATTGAGTTCCATAAATTCAAATTATTCTAATAATTATTCATGTTGAAAATTCTTATTCATCCATTTCAAATTGGTTGAGGGTTAGCCCAACTATCACTGGGTTTTTAGAATACATTCTATATCCATTTAATTCAAATTCTAGGCTTCTATTTAAAATTCCCAATTGTCAAGGTAATAGAATAAGATATTAGAAACCCTAATGTACTCTGAAATGTTTTCCAAGGCATGAGACCAAATCTGAAAAGAAAGTGTTCTTAATTTATTTTCTAAATCTTTTTAGTTTAGGTGATAAAACTATGAGCTAGCCTGTTGGTAACAGAAGTCTGAAAAAGGTGTTGAACGCTAGTATGGAACCCAAATTAGGTATGAAAAGGATAATAATTAACTATAAAACCACTTAGGAGAAAATCTTCCCAGCAGTATCAAGGCATTACATAGGAACAGCAGCACATTTGGGCCAAACTGCAGTCATTAGCATATATTAAAAAGACTATATGCTTTTTCACCTGCATTCTTCTTAGTTTAATATCAGTTCAGTGTGCAAACCGTAAAGATGAAAACAAATAGCTAAATGCAGAAAAGCTCCATTCTGTCCCAGATTTCCTGCATGTTTCAGTCTGTAAATACCTCACAGTGTAGTGAGTCTGGGGCTAGAGCAGAAGCTGTCCTTGTAACACAGTCAGCCTGGGTATCAGGAAAACACCTAAAACAAAACCCAAGATGTTACTACAAGTTTATCAGAAGTCTCTGGATTAGATGATGGAACAAGCCTTCCTGGCTTTCCATCCCTCAGCCCAGCTGTCAGGATTTCTGATGGCACAACATTTCTCTTTACTGTAATGGACTATCTGCTCACCAGTGTGTAAGGGAGGGTCTTTGAACCAGGATGAGAAGGTTTTTATGTTTGTTTGTTTTAGTTTGGTTTGGATTGGTTTGTTTTGGTTTGGTTTGGTTTTTGTTTTGGAATCCACTCGGTTTATCAGATCTATTATCTTCTGAATGGAGATTTTGCAGTGATCCTGAGAAAGACCTTCTATCATTCAGTCACTGAGGCATCCAGCTGGGTGCCATTTCTTTATGAAGGGATACAAACCAATAAAAACAGCTTAAAAATGTACAAGTCCTTTAGTGACTTGTTTTTCCTTTTTAGAACATTTTCTTCAGTGATACAAGCTCTAACAATTAAGTTCATGAATTTGTTGCAATGATATTGCTAACCTTTTTTGATATCAGAGGGATTATTCATTATGAATTTGTACCAACTGGGAAACCAATTAACCAAGTTTACTATTTGGAAGTGCTGAAAAGGCTGCATGAAAAACTTAGACGACCTGAACATCTCGCCAACAATTCATGGCTCCTGCATCATGACAATGTACCAGCTCACAGAGCACTGTCTGTGAGGGAATTTTTAGCCAGTAAACAAATAACTGTATTGGAACACCCTCCCTACTCACCTGATCTGGCCCCCAATGACTTCCTTCTTTACCCACAAATAAAGGAAATATTGAAAGGAAAACATTTTGATGACATTCAGCACATCAAGGGTAATATGATGACAGCTCTGATGGCCATTCCAGAAAAAGAGTTCCAAAATTGCTTTGAAGGGTGGACTAGGTGCTGGCGTCAGTGCATAGCTTCCCAAGGGGAGTACTTCCAAGGTGACCATAGTGATATTCAGCAATGAGGTATATAGCAGGAAATATCACTTTTTCTAGGATGAGTTCACCAACTTAATTATCCGACCTGTTACATTGGATAGAATTTCTTTTTTTTTTGAATAAGAGGTTATTGATCCATGACATTGGCTTTTTTTTTTTTAAATTAAAATGTATTGGGGTGACAACGGTTAGTAAAATTACATAGGTTTCAAGTGTACAATTCTGTAATACATCATCTATATACGTTGGATAGAGTGTTAAACAAGCTATGGAACGCTCCCCACATCTCTCCTAATCCACAATCAAATAAAAATATGGACTGCACTCAGGTTCTGCTAATCTTTAAACAATCTAGACTACACGGGGAGATCATGTCACTTAAAAAAGAAATACAACAATCTTTTTACAAATGCCTTACATTGTGAAAGCTAAAATATATATAATAAACACATATCAAGCCACTTTGGGTTTTTACTGCTGCCTGGTGGGTCAGTTCATTTAAATCAGCCTTGTTCCTCAGAAGAAAGACAATTCTGAAGTCTTTTAAGCCATGTCATTGTGACTACTCTGTTTGGTAAAGTTCGTTTTATGGATGCAAAGTTTATTTAACCTTGTACAAGAATGTTGCACAAGTGCTTTAAGGGGTCTGGGCTGCACTCCGATGGGGGGGTAGGAGTGGCGACGACACCTAGATTTGTGTGTAGTGACAGCAAGATGGCATCCTGGCACCGTTCTTACCCTTCTCAAGAAGGAAAAGCAACGCTAACAATATAAATGAGTCCTTTAAAAATTTACAATTCTGCTCACTGACATTTAGATAACTGAAACGTGCAAGAGAACTGATCACAAAGCAATTATTCAAGAAAAATATTTCTTTCCATTTCCTTTTTAAAGTATTTAGTATATTTTTATCACAGTAAAATATATTCAACATACAATTTAACACTTTGTGCACATTTAAGTGTACCAATCTGTGGCATTTACTATATTCACAATGTTGTTCAACAATCACCACTATATATTTCCAAAATTTTTCACCTCTTCAAAGAAACTTTATGCCCTTTACACAATAACTCTCCATTCCTCCCACCGCCATGCCCTGGAAACCTCTCATCTACTTTCTGTCTCTATGACTTTGCGTCTTATTGATATTTCATGTATGTGGAATCATACAATATCTGTTATCTTGTGTCTGGCTTATTTCACTTATCGTAACACCCTCAAGGTTCATCAATTATATAGTATGTGTGAGAAATCCATTCCTCTTTGTGGCTAAATATTATTAGTCCATTCTATGTGTACTCCACATTTTATGAATTTGTCTGTTGACGGTTGCTTGGGTTGTTTCCATGTTTTGGTTATTGGGAACATTGCTGCTCTGAGCACTGACAGACATACATCTGTTCAAGACCTTGTTTCCAGTGCTTTGGGTTTATTCCTAAAATTGGAATTGCTGAATCCCCTGGTAACTCTCTCATTTACTGAGGAAGCACCACACTTCCACAGTGGCTACACGGTTTTCACATTTTCATTTCCATTAATTTTTGAAATTCCTATGAAATAGACTTTAAACCAATCCTGGTTTTTATCTTTCTATTATTAGAATTAACAATAGAATGCATATGGGAATGCCCTCTAGTATCAGGTTGAGTTATATCTTAGTATTAATAATTATTGACAGAAATCTATGACTTGGCAATTTTCCTGACAGCATAAGGGTCTTAAAAATAGTGAATCATAGCCAATGAACTTGCTTGAACACATTTACAGATTTACACAAAGAGAGCAAGAAAGGAATAAATTAGAGACACATATGCATGTTTATTTTAGTAAAACATTTCCTATAACAAATGCCTCATTAATTTTGACTAGAAGGATACATTAAATTTGGCATATAAGTGCTTGAGTGTGTGTGTGTGTGTGTGTGTGTGTGTGTGTGTTTGTGTTTGTGTGTGTGTGTGTGTTTGGGTATCATTATTCTTTGAAAAAATTACTAAATTTTATAATACAATAGAAAAGTGAATCCAATATGGAAGAGATATGAAAAGCTTGTTAAAATGTAGTAAAAAAAGATAGAGATTAATATTAGATAGTAAAAAGTTACGCACAATATTCCTAGTAAAACTGTATTCTAAAAGCACACAAGCACACACACACACACACACAATTAACACACAATCAATATCAAATCACATTCAGAAAAAAATAGTTTATACAGTAGATTACGTGATTCAAAATTCCTCACGTGCCTGTAATTGTCACAAAGTAAGGGGATTATCAAAATTAAATTGATTTGGGACTTTTTTTAAGACAAACTCAATGATAGGGTATGGAGTGACACCCCCACAATGATTTGCTCACATATGAAGGTGTAATGGACAGTTCCCTCAACAGTTTAAATTTTCAGACTCTTCAGAAAATCTCTATCTTAGCATCTCTCAATGCATCACACATATACACACATACACAGTAAAATACACACATGCGTACAATCAAATCCCTAGCCCTTTGCTTCCAGGGTAATATTTCCAGTTTTAAGTCACAGAGCTGTAGATGAATGTCTCTTGGACGCCTTCCAGTCATGATGCCAAGGCTCCGTCTGAATCGGCTGCACAGAAAACCATCGACTCTCAGAATGCATTCACCCGGAAGGAATCCTACGACTACTTGACTGGACATGCTCTTCAGAAGGCACAGCTGATTAAATATATCATGTTTTCTGACATTAGAAATGCCATTCTACCCAGTGGACCATGTAGGAGGGGAGCAAAAAAACTATTTCACATAAAGTCTTGATCTAAATAAGTGTCAAAAATGCAATAAAATCTTCCCCACCAAAAGAAATGGAGGCTATAAATAGGGATTTCTTTTCTGTCTTTTCTGGTCCGGTCGATATTAAAAACGGAGAAAATAAAATATGGTGATTTTTCTCTGCTATAGGAGCTTTAGGTTTTATGATATTGGAATCGGGCCTTGCACTTTATGCACCTGCTTTAGAAAAGCTGTGTTAACACTACATGCTAAACACACAATTTGCAGTGTTGTCTTTTCATTTGAATTCCATTTCCCATCAGAAAATACATTATTGCTAAACCATACAGGTGAGGAAAGTGTCCTTGATTGTCTGCTCTGATTATTTTCTATTTATTGAGTTGATTCTAACTTATGACTAGTTTTCACTGGATTCAAAATCAAATGTTAACAACCATAATTTACCTCATAAATTCATTTTCATCTGATCAGCCTGGTGTGATTCAATCAATATCAAATGACAGTTCATGCTCCCTTCCTTAACCCCTATTTCTTTCTTCTATGACTTCCTTAGTTCGTACAATATTTTCTTCAATTAGTATTTTATATTCTTCACAGGCAATATATAAATAGTCCCAAATTCTGCCAACATCTCCTTATATATAAACAAGGAATTCAAAATACATCACTTATAAAGTGTCTCTTAACTCAAATATGTGACTGTTTGGTCATTTCTCTGAAATAACTGTTATCTCTCTCCCTATCCCATTATTTTCCCAAGGCTAGAGCCTTGCCAATTGTTCTTCTGTTCCTAAAGATCTAACCCCCTTTTCTACCCAAAAGGCCGCTGATTCATTTATCATCCTGAAATTATAATTGATCCAATCTGTATCATACTAAGCAACTTCAAATAGCCTCACTGATCTTTTTTTTATGTTTTACATATACTATTTTTTTAATTAAAGTTTATTGGGGTGACAATGGTTAGTAAAGTTACATAGGTTTCAAGTGTACAATTCTGTAATCCGTCATCTATATGTCACACTGTGTGTTCACCACCCAGAGTCAGTAATTTCAAAAATATATTCTGGGTCTATATTTCCTCCTCCCCTATTATGCCCGTTTATAACAATATGATTCCTCTGTGGAAACAGACTGTAAAGTAAAAATACCACATCAGTCCTAACTCTTCATCCTGCTTTTTCCACCCTGAAGTTTCTCCCGTGTAACTTCCCATTTCTCATGCGCACGAAAACTTCTTTACATTCCTAGAATACGAATCATTTGCCCTATTATTTTGGTGGTTACTCAGATATCTCCTCACAGAAATTTATAGTCTCCTGGATATTAAAAATCATGTTTTTATAGCTCCAACTGTGTCTGAGATTGTCTTTCAAGTAATTAGCACGAACAATTTGATAATTGAATTTAACTAGTTTACGTCTGTTTATCTAATCTCTTAAACTGGATATTCATTTCCTACATGGTATATAGTGACTAAAACCAAATAAACCCTGAGAGGAGAAACCTATGCTTTACTTTTTCTATAAAGTAGAATCATTCCTCTTTGTATGAAACTTGTTGTTAACTCTTAAAGTAGATTTACTGACTCATGTGGGACATGCTTCCACGGGAATGCCTTCGGAATGCCCAAAATAATACACTAAGAGTGTCCCTGCAAGGAAATTCTTACAGTCTCTACAGACATTTCTGAGCCTCTTATTACATCTCAGCGCATGAAAGTTTCAAAAGCAGTGTGGAAATGCACTGGAAAATTTCTTGATATTACTGTTACTGTTCAGTATACACTTCAATGATATATTAAGAACTCTATTATATTAACTTAATATAATAATAACAAAATACAATGCTAATACAACTTGATGAATGGACACTAAACTTCCCATATTGCATTAACAGTGTATTAAGGACACTATAAAACAATAATAATACAATGTGATAGATGAGATCCATGTTATTATTCACACTTAGGAGAACAAAAAGAAAGCAGCTTCATGTGTTTTACACTAAGTGAATATATCCCATGCTGTCACTGAATCAAGGCATATCTGTGATTGCTGATTTTCCCCTCCATAGACCCATTACTTAACATGAAGTTCTTGTAAATGAACCTGTATTATTACCTGATTCCTTTTGAGGAGAGCCTGGCTATCCCACCTGCCATTTAAGAGGCCTCCCTGGGAAAGATTTTTGGAAGCATCCTCAGTCTTAGGGTTGCTTTTGTCCGCTGTGGACAACTGTCATTCTGACGGCGGGACTTAAGTGGTGAGACGGTTTCCTTGTAAACTTGAAGTCTCAAAGTCTATGACAGGAAATTCTAAGAGAAAACTTTCTTAGCAAATTCTATTGGAGTCAAGATATATGAAAATAAACACCACAGCCTCACTATCAACTCTTCCTTCTGTTTTCTGTTGAAGTCAACAATGTCCTTCAGACACTTAATTTCCAAAGCCACCTATCAATCATTTGTTGAGCCCCTTTGCCCTGCCCACATACCCAATCCATTGCTATTTTGTAGAATGTAATTGTGCAATACCTTTCACATTTATGTATTCCTTCTGGTCTCATTTCAAATCATTGTACTCATTTTCAGTCCCCTAGTTACTTTCTTTTTATACCCTTGAAAACTCATTCCTTACCTCTATTTCCTCTCTAATCAATCAAGCCTTTTTTTGCCATATAACATTTTTAAATAGCTTTATTGAGGTATACTTGATATGAAAAGAACTGAGAATATTTAAGATGTACAATTTGATTAATTTGGACATATACAAAGACCAGTGACCACATCACCACAATCAAGGTAATAAACATATCCAATACTTCACCCACCAAAAAAAAAAAAAATTATATATATATGTGTGTATATATATACATATATATATATATATATATATATATATATATATATATCATGTATATTTAATATGGAATATCATCTAGCTTTAAAAACACATACATACATACATACATACATACTGTACTTAAATGTACAATTTATTTGATCATTTTAATTAAAATATGTACTTGGGTCCCACATCCAAAATATATGTGTGGTTAACTCTGGGGCAAGAAAGACAAGAGACAACAGATTTACTGTGTTTCCTCGAAAATAAGACCTAGCCGGACCATCAGTTCTAATGCATCTTCTGGAGCAAAAATTAATGTAAGACCCGGTCTTATTTTATATCATATTACATAAGACTGGGTCTTATATTAAAATAAGACCTGGTCTTATATTAATTTTTTCTCCAAAGGACGCATTAGAGCTGATACTCCGGCTAGGTCTTATTTTGGGGGAAGCAGGGTATTTATTTTTATTTTCTACATAGTGGTACATTTTATGATTCCTCCTATTTTCTCTCTTTTCTGATAGAATTATAATCCCTTGCATCATTGGCCTTTTGAACAATTGAATAAAAGCTGAAGTAGTGTTTGCAATGTCTGAGAAGTTTTAAAAGCCAATATCTTGTTCCACCATTTATCCTTTACCAACTACCATGAGTCAATTATATCCTTTATAATAAAGGCTACTCCTTCAACTAGAATTTCATAATAAGGGAGACATGCACAGTTTATATAATATTTACAGCTAACCCACAGTCAATATGTAACATGAGTAATGAAACAAAACCTCTAAAAAAAAAAAAAAAGAAAAAAAAAAAACCTACTGAGATTTGTGAGTTAGTTGATACTGCAGCACCACCTAGCAAAAAAAGGAGTAATGCAATATGCATTAAACAAAACCAAGGTTTATAAATGGAGTCTAACGTCATCAAAGGTATCAAGTCTACTCTCAAAACACTGTGGATGTATTCAGTTCATTCAAAGAACGCTGGGATTGGTCCCTTTATCCTTGGTAAACAGATGAATAGATCCATTTTCTCCCTGGAAATTAGGGAGACCTAAAATGGCTCAGAATGAGCCTAAGATCTAGTCCTAGGTTCTTATCAACTTCTCTCATGTTGCTTTAGTTGACTTCTCTGCAAAGGTTTTTTTTTGTTTTGTTTTGCTTTTTTTGTTTTAATGAATTATAATAATCAGCTCTCAATGAACTTGGTAATGATATAATTTACTTGTTAATGATATAATTTTCCTCTTTCTCTTAATCTGAATATCTCTTATGACAGTAATTTTGTTGGAAATGTTTACTTCATCAAAGTCACTTACTCTTGCATAATCACTCATTTAATTGTGCTTAGAATAAATTGACATTGAATTTATTGTCAGATGACACGTTATAGATCTGCTGTTCCTGTGAGAATTTTCCACTCACCTGACAGTCTAACAACACAAGAAGAATGGTTATATGTTTGGATTCCAGCAATGATTATATTGTTTTACTTGTTCTTTAGAGCTTCACATCCTTTGGGAGACATTTATTAAGTTATATATTTTATTACAAAACTGAAAATAAAAATCTGCAAATATGCCTATATCAAATCTTGGCATGTTATAAATATAAATTTAGAATATTGATCTCATTCTTTTGGCTCTTTATCCTATAAGATATTTTGTTTCAAAATTTCTATTCATGATATTCAGACTTTATCCATTTTCGAAAAACTTTGTCTATTTAAAATATCACCTCAAAAATTCATAAAATTTCTAAACAAATAATATTTTGTTTAGAAACCAAAAATTAATCCCATAATCCTCACTCTAATGAATAAAATATATTGAACTTAATTTTTTTGAAGAAAAGGTAAAATTATCCACATGAAACACAGGTGACAGAGAAAATAGGCCCCAAATTACAACTTGATTATTTCCATTTTCCATGCTATCGAGTAAAATTCTTCAGAATCAAGTGAACTTTGTTTGCAGTAACATCTTGTATCTGGCTTTCCCATGTCCCTTGAGCTCAAAATTGCATGAAGCACTGTTTCAGTCTGCTTCCCTTCTTTGTCCCTTTGTGTTGACCCTGCAAACCCCATAGCAAAAGCTGCAGAAGGACAGAGGGAGGGAGGTAAGCTCAGGAAAACCTGCATTCGCCACATACTCTTCCCCAATTCCAGTGATATGGGCGAGAACAATTTGGCTACGTTTGTTTGAAAATCACTGTGTCCCAACTAGTTGTAGTATATTAATCGAAATGTTAGTTCGTCACTCATCTTCAGTCAGCCAAGATGCCCTGCTGTCATGTGGGAAACCACTGGCTTGATTTTTTGATAGAAGCTGACAAACTCCTGGCACAGTGTCAGGTCCTTCCCAGCGTGTGTGATCTCAGCATTTGCACAACCCTACTTCTCGCTAACTTGCACTTCCTTCCCACGGATGAAGCTTCTCCATTTTTGGCGGGGGGCACATTTAAAATGAAACATTTTCCTGGGACAATTTTCTTCACAAATGTCTTGCTTCCAGATTGTTGTGATATTTGCAAATGATTATGGACTATTTTGAGGGCTCAGTAGAATAAAAAAGTGCATTACACTGAAAAACAGTTTAAGTTTCTAGACAATGTGCATACACTTAAAATGTACATATATGTAAATGTGTATATTACATGCATTTACCATCCTCCTGTTTTACTGTACTCTTTTTTTCTTACCCTACTCTTCTCCTGAGTTTCACAAGAACATTCAGATTTCAGAGATTATCAGGGGCTGAAACCAAACTAGTACCATGTGTGGCCTGAAACGAATTCTGGCAAATGCAATTTTACAACATATAAAATCTTTTCTATGGATTATGTACCTTTGGTTTAGGTGAAAATCAGACCACAATCGATGCTTTTCTTTCCTGAGTCCACATACTTGCTTCCCTCTTTCTAAGAGCTTGTGTGCAATTATTTTGAAAGGTCTTTAGTATTGTTTTCAGAATCCTCCAATCTAGGGATAAGTCAGGATAACCCAGTGAGGTTCAGCCAAGACCCACAGGGGCATCTGTTTCCAAATGGGCTCTGTTACCAGGAACAAGTCCATTCCAGCTGCGCCACATGGAAATCACAAGGAGTTGACAGTTATTGCACCTAATGCTGCACGTATCTGGAGTTTCTTTCGAAACATAAACAATTAGAGGTTGGAAGATTTAATCAGAGCCACAGCTGTGGACAGAACCCGTTAAACAGTTTCTGTGGAAGGTGAGGGGCAGGAGCAGAGAAGTGCATCAACGGTTGCACAGGACGGTGGGGGATGCACCTTGAAAACAAAGTACGCGCCCCTAATCCTAAAGAGACATGGTGTGTGTACGGCAGCTTTTATGCCTGTGACAAGATTTTGGTCAAAATCACACTATCTGAAAATGTAACCTGATGAGGAACAATATGTAATGAATCAAGGGCTCCTTAAGTCCTCACTGTGCCAGGTCAGGTTTAAAGTGAGGCTATGGCTCCACGCACAAGTCAAGGGTGCCCAGCCGGTAAGACAGGAGGAATGCAGGGCGCAGTTACCTAGAAGAGCCTTGAAGGCGGTTCAGATCGGAGAACTTACAGTAACAGCCTTTGAGGGACGACCTACAGGTGAAAATCACTGTCTCCCAGGGTAAAGAATCAGCCAGCTCAAGACTGATAAATAATGGAGACGTGCCACAAATACGTGTATGTCAGAAAGTCATTTCAGTGTCTTATCACTGAAATAGCGTGAGAACACTTTAATTATGGGATGAGACGTCCTCCTCTAATTTAAACCCATTCTGTGTTGTCGTTTTCAATACTTTTCGCAATTACCACAGTATGTATTTTTATGGGCATTTCTAGGTTGCCTAATTTCCATACCAGACGGTACTTTCCCATGTAAGAAAACGGATCTGTGGGGTCCTTAAAGAAGTTTATTATGAATGTGCACATTTCCACATTACTTCCTATGAATGATAGGAAATCAGAACACAATTTTATATAAAACTTATTCATAGAAACATAGAAATGATTATAAGTAAATAACAGCAGAGTAATATTTTATCTGAATTTTTTTTTGTTTTGAAAAAGGCTAAATGTTGCAAAAATGCACTACTTAAAGTATCACCAAAATACTAAAGAAAAGGAGAAGCAAAGGACATTAGTGGAGAACACCCATGGCATCTAGCCAGTACAGTGTAATATAACAATGAAAAATGTGGAAAGCATGGAGCTCCAGGAAAAAGTAGCAATGTCTACAATCAGTAAGTACCTGCCACATTGTAACAAGGAAATTGTATTGATTATTCAAACTTTAGGCTTTGTTCATTGGAAACTTGCTGTTCTATGTACATCTGTAGACCTTTGTTAATATATATGTTATATAATATTAAACTGTCCAGCTATATAGCTCTAATGATTTGAAACTATAATGATCAGATAAGGCAAAATTATATTACATGTAATAATGGGCTTTTCTCAGAGAATTACTATGAAATCTGCATATTGTGATGTATTGTGAAACCAGCAGAACACACACACACACACACACACACACACACACACTAAGGCAACTGAGAATTTTAAAACATGATAAACTTTGTTCTCAAGGAAACTGTGACATAACCACAGATCTTTATAAAATTTTCAGTTAAAGATTACTTAATACATAATTTGCTATCTCAACTCTTTGTTCACATTTTAATAGTATATTGTAAGAATTGAGTGTCTCTGTTTACATGGTCATAAAAAACTAACAGTTTCTTTAAAAAACTGAAAGCATAGTTAGGAAAAACATTAACTTAATAGATTTATGTGAACCATTGGGTCAAGTCAAAAATATTTCCTCCCACATAATTTGGTTTAGAAGTCAGTTTGAATAAAATTGAAAGAATCAGTTACCATGACTGTACTCTGATACTCTGGGTGAATAGTATGTAACTACTCAAAATAGCTGTCTGGAATGAAATGGCTATCTCATACTCCGTCAGATTTATTTTCCTTTTTAATTAGGTAAGTCATGTATTTGTACCATAACAATTTGAAAAACAAATTAGTAAAATGCATTAAGTAAACATTAACTGAAATATTAGAAGCTAGAAATAACACTATTACTTATGTCAGTATGTTTATAGATGTTTCCGATATATGCACACGTACATAAATTCATATAATTTAACTAGAAACATGATTTTAACAGAATCTATTTAACTCTATATCACAAATGATAAAAGACTATATTAATTACTACTGTATAAAGTGAGATAGCCAACACCCTTTTGTTTCCTCCCCTGTTAATTATATTATTGCAAAAAGAATGGAATAATGTTAGTTAAAAGAACAGTATAATGTTAATAAAATTATTTTACATCATTTATTATTCACTTTTCCAAGAATATTGTATCATTTGCATTATGATATATTTAAGCTAGCAGAACTATTTAAGTTAATTTTAAGTATTACTAGTTCTTGATCCTTTAAAAATTTTATGACTCCCCTGTAATAAATTCCTTATTCTGACTGACCTCATCAAAGTCTAGAGTTATCTGAGCACATTCGGTCTCAGTAAATAATTCTAGAGCCATCTACCTATGTGTAGTGTGTGTGTGTGTGTGTGTGTGTGTGTGTGTGTGTGTATACACATATACACACATACATATATGTATATATGCACACACATACATATATACACATATAGTGTATACACATACGTGTGTGCATAGTATTTTATCCTTTTGAAAGTTACAGAAAAGTATTTTTTCATATTCCCATTCATAGGCAACATTTTTTTTTTTCAAATTATGTAAGTTTGTTTCTTCCTTTCATCCTTGCACCATAATTTTTTCAAAAGCCCATGTGTACTTTCTTTCTACTTATTCGCCTAGTATGCGGGAAATCTCTTAAGTTTGTACTCCAAAGAGAAGTTTTCTTTGCATGTATTTTTGTCAGTTATTTTATTTTATGTTTCTTCCTGTAGTAGCAAATATTAGTTGAATGAAACTACCGTGTTTCCCTGAAAATAAGACCTAGCGGGACCATCAGCTCTAATACGTCTTTTGGAGCAAAAATTAATATAAGACTCGGTCTTATATTATATTATGTTAGATAAGACCGGGTCTTATGTTAATTATTGCTCGAAAAGACGCATTAGGGCTGATGGTCCGGCGAGGTCTTATTTTCGGGGAAACACGGTAGTATTGTGTCAGGGATAGTTTTTATCTATATTAAGACACATGAATTCACACTGATATCACCATATCTAATCCTATACCATATGTGTCATTCTAATCTCATTCCCTTTGCTTGTCTGTGAAATCCCACAATGACGATGACACGTGTGACTCTCATCTTCTGTCATTCACATCCTTAGTTTTTCAATTCCTTTAAAATGTATATAGATTCAAAATTAACACATACTCCTGCAGGAAACACTGCTTCTCCAGCACTGCGCTTCTGTACAATTCCTTTTGCTTTCATTCTTACGAAATTCGCTGGTTTCCAAAGTTGCCTAGGTCAGCAATTCCGTCACTACTCCCTACAGCGAGGTAACTTCAAATATTTGTAACACATTTAGATCACGCTCTCACATTCAGTCCGAGGACCTCCCCCCCCCCTAAATGTGTGTATTTGCATGGGGCTACATTTGCTCTTTATGCTGTAGTTTTAACAAATGCATAAAACTAATCTATTGGGAAATAATAAAAGTGAGTAGGAAATCTTAATTCTACTATCCAAATTATTGCTACATTGGGAAGATAAAATCATACAAATTATTACTGGCCTCAATGGGAGATTCTGTTACATATTTTAATATACATAAGTATAATCAAATGTAACTGTAAAATTAATTTTTAAGAAGTTCTTAAAGTGATAGAAATTCTTTGAGAAAAATACAAAAAAATCTTGGTTGAATGTCATTGTGTTTTCTCTTGAGTCTGAAAAATGAAGGTCTTTTGAATCAGATACACTAGTACTAACTTTGCATGAATTGCCATATTCTGGGGAAGTGAAAAATCCATATTTGAATTGCTATCAGTTTTATAGACATATCTGATGACTATTACTATCTCAGGAGAATAAAGTTGTAGTGCGATAAAGTTACTCTTTCTTCTGAAATATCACAAATAAAATAACATATTATATTCATTAAATTAGATGCAGCATATTATAAATAAAAGTGATTATTTCATACTGTCCTATTTGTTCAAATAATTTTTCAGAGGCAAAATTGATCTTGGCATTTACATTCAGAGTTATTGGCATTATGTCATAGAATAACACTGCCTTAAAAGATGAATCACACACCGTTTTTCTGCCGTGTTTATTGATTATCCTTCAGCATATAAAGAGCTCGTAAGGTTAAAAAGCGTTTAAAGATTTATTACCAGTATTGATCTGCCTTTTTTTTTTGTGGTGTGGAAAGCAAATATAAATCTGTTTCCAGCAAAATATAGAGTAAATATCACTGTTTAAATACCAGAATTTAGCAATTTAAGAAACGTTTCCATGATATAATAAAATGTACTATTTGTGACTTGTTACATGTGTAGATTCTTATTTCATTATCAAGATTTATCGCCATTTTAGTGTTTAATTTATTATTGATTTAGCAAAAACTAAACAAATCTCACCTGTAGCCCCTGGAATGTTTCCTTGATTATGGACATATTATTCTTAATTCAGCTCAATTCCCCAAAAACATGATACAGGTAATCTTTCAGAATGTGAATTGACACAATTTCTGTCTCTGCCTCATCTGTATCTATCTGTGTTTCTGTTTTTCTCATCTTATCTGAAGCTCTATCCATATCTACATTGGATCATTTAGTAAAAATGAAGAATTAGATATATGCATGTCATATTCATATTTTATCTCACATATACTTATATACATATTATATACATATATGTGCATATTTAAAACGTTTTCTGCATAAAAACACATGATTTCAGATATTCTGCTAAGACGGCTATAGATTGTAATGTGGGATTTTAAATATATCTTTCTATAGTTCTTGCTTATATTTTTTATGTGAACTTTAAATGAGACCACAATCATTACTTGAAACTAGAAGATCTTAGAGAATTTAAAAATGATTGCTCCATTAACCCTGGATAAAAGACAAGTGGAAAATGGACATAATATGTCACATTAGCACACATAAGGCATGGATACTTAATTAAGCCTTCAGTTTTTTCCCCCATTTTGAATATATAGTTCTTATACTGTACATATTAAATAGGCCAGGCATAGTGTTTTAATCAGGAAATTAAATATTTTCACCAGATAATTTATAGTTGTTATTGTATCATGTTCTATAAGAAAACTTGTGTAAGGACGAAAGCACAACTGTGCCACACAATTGGCAACTGTTTCCCACATTTGTAATATCTAATCTATTAAGTGTTATTGATCTTCTATGAAAGAGGTTCATATTTCTACATGGCAATATAATCATGGATTAATGATGTTTATTATGCACTTTCACCTAATTAATTTCTGTTATATATAAAGAGAAAAAATGTTCTAAATTATCTAAATTCAATAACAAAAGGAACAGAGAAAATGTTTCTAATTTCTTTCATGTCAAGGTATACCCAATAGAAAAACTGGAATATTGCTAAAGAGAAGTCATAACATGTCAGCAAAAGAAGTACAAATCAAAACAGACATCCACGTAGTCAGAAATCGACATGGGTAAGAAAGAAACACCAGTACTTTAAAATTATTTTTAAAAATGCTATACCACATAAAATCACTACTTTTTTAACACTGAGAATAGACCTTCCACCTCTGACATTTTTTTTATGTTCTTTAAAAGGTCAGATAAATGTCATTTCATATTTCAGACTAAGTGCAGACTACTAGTTGTATCAGAAAGATGATTCCATTACTTCCCCCTTATCCAGTGCTCACACGCCTTTGCTCCTTCGCACTGAGCAGGACGTATGGTCTCCAGTCTGGGCTGTACTCTCCTGCCTGTCAAGCCACTTCCAACTCTCCCACGTCTCTACCCAACTGTTTCATGATGAGCAATTGGATACACCTGAAAAACCCATCTCGTGTCATTCTGCCTCACCCACCTTTGCAGTTGCTGACTAAGGGTAGACCACCATTTCCACTTCCTCTCTTCCTGCTTCCAAAATGCCAGAATTTGTGAAAATATGGCCCCTTTTTTACTGCAAAAGAATGCACCCTAATACATTAATCAAACATTAAGGGGCTGAGCTTGTGATGTCCTACAACTCTGTTATTTCTAATTAACTCTCATTCTTCTTTTCCAGTGTCCCACTTCCAAATCTTTCCCAAGAGCCAGTTCCAAATCTCATCAACTCTGTTAAGCCTCAAGGACCAGGTTTGTGTTCAGTTCTCCTTTTCAAGTTTCCTTTCTCTACACTGCCCCGAGAAGATCAAGGACGTTCAATGTATTTTCACTCCATTTTAATTAAACCTCACATTATATCTCTGTGATTTCACTATTTGTTTCACCTTTCTATCCTGTCTGAAGGAAAAAAAGAAGGAGGAGGAATACAATTTTATATAATATAAACACACACACACACACACACACACACACACACACACACACACACACGTCACTCCTGTTTCCAAAAAGAAACTCTTCAGCTGAGCCTTTTGCTTCCTCTCAATTGCACCAAACAGTGCTCAACATTTCTCCTCTCTCACACTTTCACTTCTTCCTCTTTACTGTTTTCATCCTTTGCTAATATTCCTATCTTTCTCTCCAACATTAAAACAGTGAAAAAAATAACATCTTCCAAAACTAATGTTACCCTACTTCACAGCTACCCTTTATCATCACACATTAAACAACAGTCTGCATCGATTGCTTTAATATTATTCTGTAACTGCTAATTGTCTTCTGATCACCATGTTGTACAAAATGATGTCACCATGACCATCATTGTGGATTCATATGTTTCTTTGCAGTACTTTCAGTGTAACTTTCTGCAATACGGAAGAACATTGACTATTCCTTCCTTCAAACACTCTTCTTTCTGAGCTTTTGTGACATTAGACTCTTCGGATTTCCTTAATGTATTTTTTAAGTTTTTTTTAAATTTATTTTATTTTTCTCACTAATGACTTCTTCCACTTCTTTTCCCATTCTTTCTCTCTAAATGTAAATGATCAGAAAGTTCCATCTGTTTTTGTCATTCACAACTCTTTGGCAATTTTCTTGTAATAAATTCTATGATCATCTACCTGCTTTAGAATAAGCAAGGGAGCTTATGCACCTGGAGCTTCCCTCGCTCTGACCCAGGTCTACCAAATCGGAAAATCCGGAGCCATAACCCAGATTCTCAGTTCCTAACAAGCATTCTTAGCGATGATTTTGTACCCCGTAGACTGAGAATTATTGCTGTATCCATTCATCCCTCTGGTAATCTCATTTAATTCTATAATTGATTATATCACCCCTGTGAGGATATGCGTAAAACTTTATCCACGATCCTGATATTATTGCTAAAATCTTGCTCCATATTCCCAGCTGCCCACTAGATATCATCACATATAATAATAATATGTCAATAATAGCACAAAGTTATATAGAATAAACTACTAGAATAAACTTCCCCATCAGAGATTACCATAGAATCAACATAAATTTTATTTGTGATCAATGCAGATACATTTTGAATGAGTGTGGCTATGACAATTTCATAAGTAGACTAGGAAATAGCCATATTAATTTGCTATAATCTTGTCCTTAACATAAATCACGTTCTTGTGTTTATAATCATAATATCTTCCCATCCGCTTTAGTAAAACGTATGTACTGCTAACCTTCAAAATATATGGAAACTGGACATCTCCACATTTATGTCACATTCCGAGAATTAATGAGAGCTCAGTGAGTCCTTGAGTGTCTGTGGCGTGTGTTTGTGTATATACAAGCACACATGAGATTTCCATCTGATTTATGGGATTGGACCCTTTCTGTACTCACAAAATAGTTAACATTTGGAAACGGTGACTTATTCAATTAGGCCTTTGATCACTTAAAGAAAAAAACATCATTACATACTGCTGTGTTTACATTTTCTGAATACAATACTCAAGCAACACATTGTATATTAAACAAGCAACTTGCCTCAGGATGCAGTGTGAGGGTCATTTACCCTTGCATATTTTCACGAAATTTGAAGTAAGTCCAACATTTTCCTAAACCTTCCCTGAATCCAATGGTTTGATAGATAAAAGAGTTATTTTAAGTTACCAGAACTGAAGATGGACAGACTTTGAACATCACTATCAAAATGTGATACACAGATGTGACATCCATCTGCCTATTGCATTACAAAGGGAAATTTACATGTAAGGAAACTTTGCATCCTAAAATCATAACCTGCAATGTGTGTAATAAAAATAACCTTTAAAAATTTTCATGATATGTAAGATGAAATTCAATGTCCTATTACAAGGTCATTACACTGGAAATGCCTCCGATTTAAAGGACAGTGTGTACCCCTTTCTTTCACAGTGCAGATGTCCGGATTAAGAATACTTAACTTCAAAATTAATAAGGAGGCAGAGATTGATATCTCATTTCGCTGCCTTCAAGTCATTCAGTGACAACTTATAAAGCATGGAAATTATGCACTGTTTCCTTGTACAAACAAATTGTGCAAAAACAATGGAGCTATTATTTGTGCTGAAGTAAAATTACATATAATAAAAATGTGATTGATATGACACCAGGCCCTCTAGAGGAAAAGTTATATTTGAAATTATGTCTCTTGAATGCACATATTGCGATTCTACCGTCCTTGTTATCTAAAGAATTTTCACTCCTATATACAGATTAAGTTCAGAATACACACCCATTTTATTAAATTCTTGTTACATTCCACTGTAGAACAATATAACTATTATTATAAAACACCTATCCTACATGTCATGCTGTCATACTTGGTGCAATAACTTCATAATTATTACTATGCTTTAATTAATTACATCAATTTAAACTGAGGCACCTGCTCAGAGATAGTACAATGTATCTATCTAAGAAGGTTATGTGCATAACCTCTTCATTTCTGATATACATAGAGAAGTAGATCTTCCTCTGAGGTACTGATACAATTGGCACCTCAATGAAAGAGAGAGAAAAAAGTCCCTTCCTTGGACTTTTTAGATGGAAAAAAAAGAAAATTTCCATTTAAAGCCAAATACTTTTGAGAAGTACTTTCATAAGATTCCAAATAACTGTCTTCTGATGTTTCCTGTATTCCCAATCTGATGATTTCTGATTCTATGCATAACAGAAAATTTATTTCTCGTGTATATGTATGAGAAAATGGAAATTTGGAGAACGGTTTTGAAGCAAGACTAGTAATTGATAAATAAATTGACAAAAAGCCATGTGCTCCAGTGGTAGGCTGTGGTTGGCTAAACGATGACCCCTCGAACAGGTATTCACGACTGAGTCCCTGAAATGTGCAACCTAACATGGACAAAGGGACTTGGCAAATGTGATTAAGTTTAAGGATACTGAGCTTGGGAGATCACTCTGAAATGTAACATCATCACAGGGTGTTATAAGAGAAGATGGATAATTATGAAATCAGAGGTCATAGAAAGATTGCTATTTGAAGACACTGCTGTTGGCTTGAAGATGGACGAGGAGGCCAAGAATCAAGGGATATGGGAAACCTCTAGAAGGTAGAAAGGGCCAGGACATGGACCCTCCCCTGGAGCCTCCAGAGGAATGCAGCCCTGCTGACACTTTGACGTTAGCTCAGACATGCCTGTCAGAATTTTGGCCTCCAGAACTACAAGATAAGAAGTTTCTGCTGTCATGAGCCACTAAGTTTGTGGTAATTTGTTACAGCAACAATAGGAAACTAATCCAAGTGTTCTCAGTAGACTGTCACCTAAGAAACAAAACTTGGTGTGGAATAAGGTAGCTCAACTTCTTTATTAACTTATATCAAACATGCAGTCCCTGAAAGCACACGGTTTCCTAGGTTTGTTGTTGTCTTTGTTATGCGCCACTGCCTAGCACGTACTTACTCTAATATAGAAAGATGGGAAAATATCATCAGTAGTACTTTCTTTGGTCTAATTTCAATTGGTCTAATTTCAATTGTGCTGATATGTGATACCTTGTTCATACATTCTAAGATGCTTCCTCTGAAAAAGTGTACAGAAGTAATATTTTGTAATTACAAGATCAAAATCAATACGCCCTCCTCTCGTACTATAGACTTCTAAATATGACTAGATTTCTACCTTAAGCACATTATTGCTGTCTGTGGTAATGTAACATCGGATAATCGTGTCTAAAGTAAGAGCACCATCTGGAGAGTTTAGAAGACCTGTCTTTTGTTTTGATTCTGACAGGTACCAACTGTACACTCTTCGAATACTCACTTCCATTTTAGAAATCTCAGTTTCCTCATCTGCAATGTTAGAAAGCAAGACAATGACGGTATGATATTTCCTGCCTCAAATGTTTATGGTATGAAAAAGCAAGCTTCACAGACCTGGAAAGAGCTGACGTGCTCTTATTGATACATGAATTGACATCCCAACACCACCAAGCAATAAGCATGCCAAAGCAGTCCATGTCTGCTCACGCCCCCACCCTCCCACAAGAGATTTACATAAGTGAGGGGGGAAAGATTTCGCCATTAACCTGCCAATTCAGTACAACTGAATAGTAGGAAAAATCCCATACTATTTTACACAGATATCACAACCTAACTTTTAATATTTTCATAATAGAACCATCATTGATGATTGACTTGCATATTGTTTACATTATAATCTTTCCAATGGTAGCATTATATTAGAATTATTTGGAAGAGTGGTCAGAAAATCAAGAAAAACGACACTTGAAGATTTAATCCTCAATCTGCTACTCACGTCAATGCATATGCCCTCCTGAGCCAGAAGGGGTATCCTGAGTATGGCAACTTATTAAAAACATTAAATGACAATATGTCTGTTTAGCTTACAGCATATATGTAGAAAACGGTGAGATGCGGATAGAAAAAAGTATGACCAATTTTGACATCAATGTCTGGTATTCCAGTTTCCCATGTCTTTGTCAAAGTATATAATCAATTGCTGTGAACTTCAGACTCTTCATTTATTTATTAACGTTTAACTTAATGTAACATATTAAAACTAAAGGCTTTTGCATGAGGCCACCTGGGCTTGAATTCCGTCTTAACAACAGGAATATGGTATTAAATGTGCCCCAAAATGTAATTTTCTTCCTCTGTTTCTTTCCTCTTCTCTCTCAAAAATGTAGTTGTAGTCACAAAAAACTGACCAAGTTTGAAAACCAGAACAGTTTCTTGAAGATGGTATGACAATAGAAGTGTAACATCTATCTAAAGCTATGAAGGACCATCTAGAGAGAAGGGAATCAAAATAGGAAAAGTCAGAGGTTTAACATGGGGATCACGTTTCCATGATTCCCAAACCTTAGTGGGAGCAAATGTAAAACAATACAAGTCAATACAATTCAATGATATATGACAAATGGGAGAAGTGTCAAGTTGCTATGAGAGCAATTCCTGAAAATAAGGAGTCTTATCTGAAGAAATGAAGTACAAGGTCATACCTGGGAGGTGATTAGGGTGATTTGAAATTAGCCAAGTTAAGTGGGAGTGGGAGGGATGGTGAGAGGAAAGAGGGGCCTTTGGAGGCCTGGAGCACATGGGCACAGTCCACGGCGGTGAGAGAACTTGGTATGCCCTTGGAGCTAATGTGCCTCACATTCTTTGGAAGGCAGGTTATTGGAAGAATGCAGATGAAGGAATTGGGAGAAATAGGAGTAAAAGAGTAGATAGGTATGTCAAGAAATGATGATGTAGGACACCAGTAAACTTGTTCTCATTAGCTGAAATCTTCCCATTTCTCTCCATCATGTGTTCTGGAAACTCACAATCTCTTCCGTCATCGATGCCCATTCGTACTGAGACTCTGTACTGTCACTCTGCCAATGTCCTGGTGGCAATGGTTTAAAGGAACAAAAACTAGACTGACTGGCAATTAATACTAAACTTTTTAAAATTCCCTAGAAACTTTAGGGAAATGAGTAAAATGGAATTGTACAAGGTATGACAATTAAGTTTGAGAATTTATCCTAGAAAAAGTACTACATCCCTCATTGCTGAATATCACTATGGTCACCTTCAAAGTACTCCCCTTGGGAAGCTATGCACCAATGCCAGCCCTTAGTTCACCCTTCAAAGCAATTTTGGAACTCTTTGTCTGGAATGGCCATCAGACCTGTCGTCGTATACACTTGATGTCATGAATGTCTTCAGAATGTCTTCCTTTCAATATTTTCTTTATCTTTGGGTAAAGAAAGAAGTCACTGGGGGCCTGGTCAGGTGAGTAGGGAGGGTGTTCCAATATAGTTTTTACTGGCTAAAAACTCCCTCACAGATAGTGCCGTGTGAGCTGGTGCATTGTCATAATGCAAGAGCTCCTCCAGGACCATTTTTGCACACACCTTTCTCATGCCAAGACTTTCAGTTAAGATTTTCCTAACTGTTTCTCTATTGATGTTTACTTTGTCTGTTATGCTTCTCACAGTGAACCGAAGATTTTGACACACAATTCAATAAATGTTTGCAATGTTTTCATCAGTTCTGCTCGTTACTGGCTGCCCTGACCTCTCTTCATCAGTGACGCGTTCTCCCCCATCAGAAACACGTTTAAGCCATTTGTACACTGCTGTTTTCTTCATGGCATTATCCCCATAAACTTGGACTAACATGTCCCTGATTTCACTTCCACTCTTGAAAGGTTTAACAAGAAATTTAATGTCTGTTCGTTGCTCTCATTCAAGCTCAGATATTCTCCCAACAGCACACAAAAATACGCAACAATAATGAACGCTACTCAGCAAAACACCGCCACATGTCGACACAAACACAGCTGTGAGACACTGATATACCAAGGTTATGAAATCTTATCAAGCTGTTTGTACAGTGTTGCCAAGGTAAACACATGGTGGCAAATTCACGAACTTAATTGACAGACCTCATATTTGGTTTTTCTAAAAATATGTACTTATATTTCAGAAACAAAAACTGTGGGGCCAAATTAAAAGAAACATTTTATCTTTTATAAAACTATCATTGATTTCAAAACTTATTTAATGACAAATATTATCTTGTATTTCTTATATATTTAATATTTATTTTACTATGTTTATGCTGGGAAAGTGCTATAATGTTATGGTAGAGAAAGTGGGTAATAAAAAAACAATATTATACAATCATACCTCCAGTTAATTTCTTTATTAATATTTTTCCTTTGATTTTTTAAAATTTAAAATTGATTTTTGCATTTGAATTGAAATGTTTTAACCTATCAAGTGCATTTTATTTTAAAAGTCACAACCTACTAATGAATTTCTATATTTTTAGAGGATTTAATTCATGTATGTATGTATTCTGATTTCTCTAAATAATAAGAAATCAACATTTAATATTCTCCCTATGGTCCATATTCAATCAAAGAATTACTGTCAAGAATTATCAATAATATTATAAAATATAATTTTGAAAATCTTATATGTCGAAAGTGATTTATTTATAAATATTTATAAATAGGTGGCTTGGGAAGACACTGAATCAAATGGTTTGTCAAGACACCAACTTTTATTTTAAGAAAAAAAAGTTGCTTAGAAAATGAATGTGAGTCAAAGAAAAAAACAGGCATTTCTTCCTATATGAATTATCCCTCTTAACCCAGACATAACTCATACAAATGTATAACAAGACAGAGTGATCATTTTGTTTTATCTAAAGTAGAAAAAAATGTAGGAAAATTATTATTTTTCTTTTTTTAATCACACCACCATTAGGATTCCATGAAACTTAGAATGAGAAAATACAATTTTGTAAGTTATACATTTGACCCTTTTCATCTTCTTTAAATTAGGGTGACACTGCTTAGTAAAATAATATAGGTTTCAAGTATACAATTCTATAACACATCATCTGTATGTTGCATGGTGTGCCTACCACCCACAGTCAGTTCTCCTTCTGTCACCATATATTTGATCTCCTTTTTCCCCTTTACCTCCCTTAGATAAGATGAAATACTGCCATCTGCGACAACGTGAATGGATCTTGAGATTTTCATACTAAGAGAAATAAGTTAGACAGAAATTGAGAACCATATGACTTTACTCATATGTGGGATATAAAACTGAAAGCAACAAATGAACAAGACCAAAAAAAAAAACAACAAAAAAAAAACTCCGATGCAGACTCTTTTTTTAATCCTTAAAAGAACAAGTTTAAAATACCATGTATTGCTCATTAATAATATTTAGAAGTGACAGGTAAAATGTACCTATATTCTCTAAAAAGGATTTTGCCCTTTTGTGATAAAGGTTCTAAAAGTGAGTATTTGTTCACTGAAATTCCACAGCGCATCATCTGCTTTAGGAGAAAAGGACACTGCACATTTCAGCCATCAGTTTGCAAAGCGAATCCCAGTGCTACTTTACGTTAAAATTTTAATGCACAGTTCTCTGTATCACATGTCATCATAAAAGTGTTGCTCCATTACTCTGCAAGAATCATTTATATCACACATTTACTGCTGTCATGCTTAGTCAATATACAGACTAAATGTATTCATGATACATATAAATATATGAACACGGATACTTGGCTTTTGACATACACATAAAATGTATGTGAATGATTACAGATGTTGTTGGGGGTCCATCCATTTCCCTTGAAGTATGTCCCACAGACTTCCAGCTGTCAGTGTCTGGGTTTCTGTGACTGCCGTGAAAACCGCTGTGCCCACGAGTACCATAGGTCTAAATGCCAGAGAACTGACACACACTGGGAGCCGTCCTCAAACAACTAGCCCTCGGAAGTTGGTGTATGCAGACCACCACCTCCTTGGCCCATGAGTGAAATAATTCAGAAGTCTGTTTTAGGCAAATCTCAGAATTCCTCCTACGTGCCTATGCACTTTCCTTCCTTCTCTCACCCGGAGGAAAAGGTCTGTGTGTATGAACCCCCCACCCTCATGTAACATTCATTACTTGTTATATATATAACCTACTCCAGCTGTAATATATACAAGTATATGTGTGTGTATATCTGTATCTATTTATCTATATTTAAATAGGTATAAATAACCTACGTTCATCATGACAGGTCACGTAATTTTTCTTTGCTATGTTTAATATCATTCAAACCATGGGAAATGATTGTGAATTTTTATTTGAGTTTATGCTTGCTAAGGCATATCCAATTACTCACAAAGCTTTGAGAAATAAGTTGTAAAAACAAAAACTTCACAATTCACCTACTTTTAAGGATCAAATACTTGACACTTTGTAAAACCATGCATAGTCTATAAATGACTATCATAGCATTAATTTTAAACACAAAAGACTCATCTTTTTCCATGAGCGAGGTTGTTTTAATACAGTTATACTCCTTGGCATTAAAGTATTTAATATTTCTGAAGAAAATGTATATTTCTATTTATTTTGATGAATTAATATGGTATAAGAGACCTTAACATTTCTTGAAGTGTATGTTTATTTGTAATTTTATAATTAAAATGATTAATTCATATATTTAAATCATTCCATCTTAATTTTCTTTTTTATACTCAAGTTAAATAAGAAAAAATCTTGTACTAAAAGAAGTTACTTGGTTATAATCAAACACTTGTTTGCTTTTTCTCAGGAATGTGTTGTTTATACAGACTTACATGAGGTATTATTTAAACTGTGATTTTATTTTTTGTTGCTTTAAATGTTGGAATGAATTCTCACATAAAACACAGAGAGCTTGGCATATTGGATAAGTTACTGTCTCAGAACCTAGCAATTTAAGATTTTAGGAAGCAGGGAAGAATATTGAATAAATATAACACTTTTAAACAGCAAAGAATGTTATATATATATCTCAGGTTTCATCATTCATGACCACGTACTTTTATAACATGCTTTCCCTATATCTGTGGTAATTGACATTCTTATCTTCAGTACCCATCACAGAGCATTTTAAATTATCTTGTTTAAAAGCAAATAGAAACACATCAGCCCTATAATGACACAGGTTTATGAGGATATATGACAACCGTGTGAACCAGGCTGGCCAATTGGACCGTTGTCCTTTCCGGCAGTTCGCCAACGCGAAGTAAATTAAACCTGGAGAAAGTACTTGCCCCATTTTTCAAACACAAAATTGCCTGGATTATTTGGACTGTGTGAGGATACCTTGGGGATCATATATCTCTGTCTATGGAATCACATTTTCCTACTTTGATATTTTATTTCACGCAAAATAATCTAAAAATGTTGAAAAATTGCTGGTTTGAAATGCTTCTTTGCCAGCTTTTTAAACCCTTGGAAGTCCTTACATAAGCAGCTTCCAAATTTTGCAAGTTTCTTGAGTTTAAGTACACTGAGAAGAACATTTAATCTCTGATAAAATAAAAATAAAAATAAATATAAATTTTAAAAAAACAGAAAATGCACATTCAAAAAAAGAATGAATCACTTTTTCTACATCTAGAGGAAATAGGCTATTTTGTGTTTCCTGGGGATTTAAAATGAGCAACGTCATTCTCAAAATATTTTAGCATATTATAACCATTAAGGCCTTTGTGAAAAATATTAGAAAATGGTCTAAGACAATTTTGGTTCATTTAGAGCGCTGGTGATGACTGGTGAGCTTAGCAAAGGGAAAAACTGAATAAAAGTGTTACTTTGCCTACCAGTAGCAAGTACATGTTAATATATGGTTTTTCAATCAATGGAAGGAAATCACAAGGGATAAGAGTCGAGGAAGAGTGTGAACTGTGGACACTGTAAATGCCCCCTACTCTCTGTTAGGGGTCAGTTCTGACAGGGATTGCGTTGTTCCGTGAAGGCCACCTAGTAGTCCTGTTCTCCTCAGTAGCTCGCCTTGAGTGCCCCTGCTCCTTGCCTTGGGCCCTTTAGACCAGGGTGTGTTTAGGGATTGCTCCTAGGGATTTCTCAGTGACTAGTCCCTGAGTCCTTAGCTAAACCTTAAAATTTTCCTTATCCCTATGCAACCTCTTAAAATAATCCCTTTTTAAAAAATTCTCTTCAATGACTCCTTTCGGAAATGATCCATTTATTTCCTGCCAAGAACATCATAATACACCTTATGTTATGGGGTTCTATAAATGGCATCCTGGAACAGCCTGGAAACAATGAAAGCCTCTAGGCTAGGAATGTGAAGAGTCCTAGTTCCTAAAAAATATTTAATAACACTAAAGGTCACCAGTGAGGTTAAACACCCAAACTCAGGATATTTGTTGACAAAGGCATACTTCAGTTATGTAACAACCATCCAATACTTTTCTGATGTACTAGATGCAATATATGAGGTGGGAGAAGAAAACATATTTTCTAAAGAATGCATTATTCATATTTTGTAATATAACTTGAGATTTTGGAGTTAGGTGTCTTGACCTTCAGCTACCTAACCAAAGGACTGTTATTTTCAGTGCTTCAGTTTTAAGAAAAGTGTTATCATTATCTTTCGATTTGACATGGTAAGACATGACTACAGGTTGATGCCCATCACGGATGGCAATAAATTAGGAGTAGGAGTTTTACTGCCAAGGCTAATGGTGACCATCGTCAAACTAAAATGTTCAACATGCATTTCATTTATCAGCACTGTCCCAGCTACAACAATACCATTATGACCTAAAAACCGAAATGTAGAAATACAGTTGAATAAAAACTAAGTGATGAGTATTTTTCACAAAATACTGAAATCTTAAATAATGAATTGTATTATAGTTCTTCTCCAGGGTATATATTTTATAGCATTTTTTTTTTCAATAGAATACAGGTACGAATTAGAATTTCAAGATTATGAGAAACGGAACTGATTTCTCACATACTGATTAAATACAGATATTTTGTTATTGAATTTTTCCAAATTAATTGGAATTGAACAGACAATATATAATTTTTATTGAAAACAAAGACTCATGACTTTCCTCTAAATTTATAGCTGAAAATTTAAGCTAGAATTTTCAACTCCATCCTCTAATTATCCTATCATGTTTCTGCCATTGGAGGCTGTGTATAGAAAGTTAATTTGATTGTCTTAATAAATTAGCTGATTTGTTAGAACACATGTTACTTATATCTATTAATCCATCAAACAAATTGCTGGCATTATGTAGAGGCAGTTTCATTTGTCTGGTCCTGGTGATCTAAGTGGGAAAACATAAAAGTCCACTGTGAGAATTCAAAGCCCAATCCAGCCAAGGGGCTGAAATTATGGTACAATTTGTCGATATCCGTGTCACTTTTTTTTTTTTTTTGAAACTACCTTCCACAGGGGTTTAAGGTAGTTTAAATACATATTTTAGTAAATGCTTATAATATTTTTGTGTTATTTCATTTTTGCTAAGTATGTTTTTCCCATGGTCATAAAAATAAATTTCCAGATAATATTGAATCAGAAATATTTGAATCTAGGAGACTCAAATGACCATCTAGAGCTATTGACTTTTATTTTATTAACATTTATCTTTTGAAAAATGATGTTAGGCCTCAAATATTTATATTAGAAACCTACATTTTTCATTGAAATTTAGTTGATATGATCATATTATATAACAGCTGAATACATTTTGGCATTTTTCAATAAAATAATGCAACAATCTTCTAATTTGTTTAACTGGATTTTCCATATACAACAGCAATTTGATCACCACCACCATTCATTATATATTGCCACACACACACAGATGCACACACACACACACACACACCATATAATAGTCAGACTATTACATTAATCCCTCTTCTGTTTCAACTTCTATTACATTTAATATCATCCCCAAAATTTATTACACATTTGATAGATAATTATGAAACATAAAGAGAAATTTTACTTGAAATGCATTTCTCAATGAGACAGATTTTATTTTTTTGCCCCAATTTGATTATTACTATGACAGTGTGACAGGTCTTGGCACTGATTATATCTCTAGTTTTGTATATTTTTTGAATGTTAAGAAAAACTACTTATATTAATAAATATATCAGAATAGGAAGACTATTTTATAGCAATATAACTTTATGTTTAAATTATTTTTAGTTTGTATAACAAAATTACCTAGTGTTATCAGACTGCTAATAAATCACTTAGATGTTTTTTCAATATTATTGAAAGCAAAGTCTTTTAAAGCATGATGTTTGCAATAAGATTTGTTAAATAGTCATTAAGAGTATTTTTCTTCACATGTTAAAAAATAGAGCCAATAGCTTTTACAAAGAATTATCAAATTATTATTAATTTTACCTTTATTATTTTACTTAGAAAGACTCATTTATCCCAATATACCGAGAACTAGTGGCGACAATAGAAATACTGTTCATTTCCCATCGTTGGTAAAAAGGTTTATATCTTTTTATGAGCTTTAAATACATTTTCTGTAAAAGAGAGATTGATGACTTACCTCATTTAGTTTATGAATTAGTGGAAACTTTGAAGACATCAGTATTCTCAGAACTCTCACAGTAGACTTTTGTTTTCCCACTTAAAGCACTGAGACCAGACAAATTAAACTGCCTCTACACAATGTCAGCAATTTGTTTGATAGATTAATAGATATAAGTAACATGTGTTCTAACAAATCAACTAATTTGTTAAGACAATCAACAGACATCCAGTTGTCCTGTAAGGCTCCAGAGGTTTTCAAACCGTAGTTCAATACACTATAATATGTCAGGATGGATGAGGAATATACCTAACAAATTTAAAATAGGAAAAGGACGCCCCTAAAAAGGGGAGTGGGGAAGCAGAGCAAGCATAATGCCTGTGACAGCAAGTCTACGACAAGGCAGACCAGTTTTAAGAAATTGTGCTAATGGAAAAAAAAGTTTGTACAATGATTCTTAAAACCATAGATGCTATGTACCCTTGGAGAGTATTTGTGGATATCTAGTTACATATAGCCCAGTTTGATCTCAAAATGACACTACTTCTATACAGAAAGAGGAGTTAACTTATTGACTCATCCTAAACCACTATGTACACAGTTTGTATCAAGATTAGAACATTCTAATTTTGCTCTTTCCAGATCCTCAATGGACTGGAAAAACCATTCATCATCGCCCATCCAAAATGGATGATCTGGTACAGTGCCTGAATCTCTGCCCAAGAGAAGGATGTCCTCTCAACGCTGGCTTTCAGGATCACCTCTGCTGAAGACTGTATTCAAACAGCAAGTTTTGGTGTTTACTAACATACTGAGACAACATCTCTCTGAAACATTACATCAGAATACTGTGAGATGGGTGACGGGGGTGTGTGTCCATTTATTACCCAAGTCTCATTTGCCCCTATTCATTTTGCCCCGAACAGGGTGTTGCAGATACTTTGCATCTGTAGAGATCAATGTCAGCTCATGTCCTACTTACAATGGCCCTCAAAATGTCTGTATTTTACTTTCCCCAGCGTACAGTTATATGGCTCAAAGATCATAAAACTCTTTGGAGGAAACCTGGGGTAATCATGCCCACATTCATTCACTCCCTGTGGTATTGTAAAATGAACTTAAATCCCCTCTTAATCCCTATTAATTCTACTCACTCTCGGATTTTTTTTCCTAACCCAGTCTCAACCCAGTAAATTCCTCCAAACCTTAGCCCTGCCTTTTCTCCACTGTGTCTCCCATTTTCCCACTATGGTGAAACAGGACATTGTCTAAAACTATGAATCATAAAATCTTTCACTGACTTTCTATTATTCTGAAGAATTCGTCACGTTTCCTGGCACACAACTAGAACTTTCATGACCTTTCCAGTAGCTTTGGTCCTGACTCACAGTTTATTCTCTACTTTCCACACAGATTATATATCTTCTGAGTCCTTAGGATATCAAGGCCTTGAGTAATGACCCTTGCTCCTTCTATGCGAACTTCTCCTTGTCCTCCCTTTTTGGTAAATTTAGGGTTAGAAACCCTTTCCATAGCACACTATACATAATCACCCACTTGCCCCAATCTCTTACAGACCAACTGTAGGTATTTTCCCACATGTACTCCAAGTCCTTTGAGGATCGCAGACTTCTGTCTCATTCCCTTCAGTCTACAGGACAACACCATATACATTGTAAGTCCTTGAAGTAGAAGGAACAATACTACCTTTCCTGAAAATGTCCACGTTGTCATGCATGAAGCCTGTGGATGTCCCCTTGTAGATCACAGAGGACTCTATAGATGGAATTACATTCCAAACTTGTGACAGGGATTATCCAGGCAGACACAATCTAATCAGTGTCAGTGTCACAGAGGAGAGAGACGGTCAGAGTCTGAGTGAAATGTGATGATGGAAGCAGAAGTTGGAGTACTATGAGTAAGGGGCTAGGAAGCTAGGGAAGGAAGCACTCTAGTAGCTGAGAAGGGTGAAGAAGTAGATTTCTTCCCCTAAGGGACTCCAGAAGGAACCAGCCCTACAAACACCTTACTTATTCCATAAGACCCATTCTGAACATCTGTCCTCGAGAATGCTAAAAACCACCAAGTTTGTAGTAATTTGATAGTAATATAGGACTCAAAAAGTTTGTGAACTTGATTAATTTTCCACTTGTTTCTTCCTTTCCATGGCATTTCCTGACCCCTTTTTCCTGACAATAATTGTATATCATAAGGTGGTCCTAAGTTTAGAGTATGTGGTTTAGAAACCAAAACTACAAAACCAATCAAGTACAGATAGTGTTTCTAGTGGAATAAGATTCAGAAATCCTTTGGATGGAGTCATAGGTGACACAACACTGGTCTGGAAATGACCTATGAATCTATAAATATTCAGCTACATAAAAATTCTGAGAAGTTATAAATGTGTGACAGCTTCATTTTTATTCACTTTGCATTTTCCTGGAAAAAAAAATAAGTTCACTAGGGCAAATGTTATGGAAGAAATCAAATGAGTCTCAAAGGTGAGTCTTGAATCCATAGAAGGAAATGTCTACAAAATTTATTATATATCATTTACCTATGTCTTCTAACCTCTGCAGAACCATTCAATCTCCTGTCATGCACATACAATTTCCATAGCACTGGAATGGTAATAAATACTGCTGGTAAATCTGTTTTCTCACCAACTCATTGAGCCCCTTTCTTGATTTATGTCCAACCTGGAGCCCACCAAGGAATGCCTATAATAAAAATCTAGCCCAGAGTAATAGAGTTGCTGGGCCAGAGGTTCCTTCAAACTCCTCTGCATGAAAAATATGACTTGCTGGGAAAAATCTAGAATGGGATTTTTCTCCAAGTCTCTTCATTGTATCCTCCAAATATTTACAATTTTGGAGCTATTTAGAGGCTAACTCTTGCCAGGATATTTTTTTTTTCTTGATCCATTTACTGATACAGTATGTAGTTCTTAAAAAATAGTAATGGCACAAGCTTGCACTGTGTGTGCATCCATCCTATTCTGTCTAGTACTTGACATTTTAGAGTAACATTTCTGCCAGATTCGGCAGTCCTGACATATTCACAGATATCACACATGACGCTTATGTGTTCATTGAAATGAGGACAACACATTGCTTTAAATACATTCCCACATACGTGTGTTCCTTTTCATGTGCAAATTCATACTTAACGTGACTGTCTGTAAATTGTTTTCAATGTGCTATGTTATTCTTATTTCTTTTCACTGGGAGCTTATCCAGTCAACTTAATTGTGGCTGATTCTAACATTGCTACCTCATAGCTATACAATTACCTCAAGGGACGTGTGAAATGCTCTCCTAGGTAAAACGCTCCCTATCTCACACCCACACTCACACAGACACACACGTACACACACGCGTATGAAGTCAATTCAGCCTCTATTAAACGTAAATAGATGAAGGTAAAAGCACAGCAATGTTCTCATAAGTTCTGTTTTACAATATCCGTACATCTATCAAACCTGCAACAGCTAAGCGTTTTACTAGTATAATTAGTTTTCATCACCAGAGATGGTAGTATTCCCAGCAGCACATCATATTTTCTGTCTCACACTAGGTAAAGGAAAGCTTTATACGCAAAACAGAACACTGCTCTAAGCATCAGAAGAAGAAGATTCAGAACACTTGTCATTCTCCATCGATTCTGTGGCATATGACATTTTATTGTTAGAAAATAACCTTTGATATAGATATTTAGACTCTGAAAACCTGTTTTGTGTGTGTGTGTGTGTTCCCTCTGCTAGCTGTTAATGGGAGAGGTGCATGTAGTGTTTTCCATCTACAGTAAAAATCATTTTGTGATACAAGCAGTTAATATATAATTTAACTAAAATTTAGGGAAAATTATAAAACAAAATTATTAGCCATATTTTTGGACACAAAGAAAATATGTCCAAATTATGCTTAAACACAAGGAAGGTGACCAAATCATACTCAGGTGAAATATTATCATTTTCAATATCTACTTTAGAAAAAAATAAACCAATTGTAAAACAAATGAAAGTAAATATTTTGATGCAATATAGAAATAAAATTTCATCTTCTTTCCAAAGATATACAAACATAAGCTTAGAATGGTTAAATTTTGTGGAAAGCAATACAAAATTCACCAAGAGTCATCAATAAAGGGGGGTAAACCAAAGTGTCAATCATATAATTATAAATAATTAGTATTTAACTGGGGCTGGGTACTATTCTAAACACTTTTATGTAATGTTTTATTAAATCTTCAAAACATCTCTATGAGGTAACCACTGTTATTATCCCAATTTTACAGATGAATCCTTGATGCATAGAGAACTTAAATAACTTACTAAGAATTACAATCCTACCCAAACCATAGAGTAAATATAAGGAATATTTTATTCCAGATAAATTAAACTATATTTTAAATCACTGAAGAAACAGGATAGAATGCAGAAGTTTATCCAACTATATGATAATTTCATATAAGATTTTATTATGTATGAGTGATTAAATAATAGTTTATTTAATAAATGTTGAAGATGAAGTTGACTTCCCAGAGGAAAACAAAGTAAAATTCTAACTTCAGAATATATATCAAAATACATTGTATGTAGGACATGATTAAAATAAAATACTTCTAGTGTACAGAATATTTTAAGCAAGAAGAAATCCATAATATACAAGAAAGATGTTGACAGATTTGTGGATATGCACATGAAATATTTTTGTTTTATGATAGATACCATATTTACAATCAAATTATGATTTAAAATAAAATCAATTTTATCAGGTGAAATGTTTGGAAAGGCTTTAGACAAAGAGTTTACTCTTTGTAACATATATAGAAAATTTCAACATGCAGATAAGAGCAAGTCAGAAAGGAAGAAGAAAGGAGAAATATTCACTAATATAAGAAAAACAAAAGTAAAGGATATTAAGTACTAATTAGAAAACAAGCAATTCAAAGAGTTCGTAAAATAAGGAAATATGCAACCAGTATCCTGTAATACGCAGTTTCAAATAAAGAGTGAATTTTCATTTTCACTTGTTGTATTTCAGTGGTGGGGTGGAAGGGAAGGAAATAGAATTATACCAACAGCAGAAAAGAAAAAGTACCACTTATAAGTTGCAAATAAAAATATGGTTAATTGCCATGGCTTTTAAAGTAATCTGGGATAGTTTGATCAGTTATAAACTCACACACACTTTGCTTCATAAATCACACTGTGAGAGTCTATTCAACAGAAATACAAGCACCTGTACACGAGTGTGTACGCCATGTTAGCTCTGGGGACAGCTCATTCAGGACTCCAGATCCCATTGCAGAACGGGTATGACAGGTTAATCCACTAAATGCCTAACAATTATTGCCCAAAAGGCAACTGAATGGCACACAAAGTAGCTGGAACAAACTGTGCAGACACCAGTAGAATCTCATGAAGTAAATGCTAACCATCTGTGAGTCTTAAACCTCTTTATTAAAAATAACAGATGGTCGACTATAATCTAAAGCAACATTAAATATTAAATAATTTGGAAACGAAGAAGATCACAATCAACATGTTACTCTACAGTTATTGTGAAACTTCGAAAAGGATGTTTATTTCAATGAGAAGAAATCAACGGGTTCTTGGTCACTGCCCATAGGGTTTGTGAGGCACAAACTGGCATGTCATCACACTGTATTGTGGATTGTTTAATTTCGCAACTCTGTGTTTTTTCAATCAAATTTATTTATCTGTCATATCATTTATGAAGCTCTTTAACAAGATTTTCAGACTGATAGCCTTAAAAGTGCCCAAATTAATCTCCTGGCTGTCTTTGGAAAGTGTCTTAATTAAGGCAATTTCATAAATAATAGTAAGTATTGGACATTTGTTACGGGCTTGGAATCATTGTAAACACTTTACATATAAAAAAATGTAATCCTTTCAACACTTTTTTGAAATATATGCATAATATTATTCCAGTTTTATAGAAGAGAATAAATAAGCCACAGAGAATTTGTCCAGGTCCCCAGCTACTAAGAGTTACAGTGGGGTTGAGTCTGGAAAATTCATTCCCATACCAAAACATTTACTTCTGTATCATGTTTTCATTTTCAGGAACCCAACAATACCTCTTTAAGACTCATTTCAATGCGTTATCCTGCACATGCCGCTAAAGAACTTGAATAAATGTTTCAAAGACATTCTCCTAGTATCAAAGGCCCCAATGACATTGGCATTGCATGGTTTGTGTTGGTGCAGAAAAGATTTACAAGCAATTAAACGGATCCAATTTCTTTTCTACAAAATAATACTTAAGTGATATAAGAAAGATGCAAAAATTTTTAAGCCTTAGTTTTCTATCCAAAGTAAAACTGAATAATATCCACATCACAAAACTGTTCTGAGGACTAAATGAACTAATGCACAACAAAACACTTTCTAAACAAAACTACCACATAAAGATTTAAACACAAGCTGTGAAGATGATAATACAGAGAGTTCTCATAACGCCACACAAAGTTTCCCCTAGATTAACATCTTACATTGCGGTGTATTTGTCACATGTAATGGACACTGTGAATGCATTATTATTAGCTAACATCCCTACTCTATTTGGGTTTCCTTGGTTTTCACCTAATGTCTCTTTTTGTGTTTCAGGAACCTGTACAGGAAGCCATGTTATGTTACTTGTCATGTTCCTTGGCTGTTTGCAGGCACTGTGTAGAATGTTCTGTGATTAGAATTTGTCTGATGTGTGTCTCACGATTAGACTGGCAGTGTGGGGTTTAGGGAAGTTGACAAAAAGTTAAGTGCCATTCTCTTCACATCATACACATGTTATCATGACTTATCACTGAACCCCTTGACTGAGACAGTGTTTGTCAGATTTCTCCACCATAAAATGACTCTATTTTTCCCTTCTTTGACAGGAGGTCGCCAGGCACAGCCCACACTTAAGAAACGAGGAGTAATGCTTCTGCCTTAATGATATACTATCTACATAAATCCTTTGGAATTATTCTGCACAGGAGGACATTTACCCATTGTCTCCCATTTATTTATTTGTCCAACCATTTTCTTATACCAGTACGGACTTGTGATCAAACTATTTCATACTTTGCGTTGTCACCCAATCTTACTTTACATGGATTTTGTTGCTCAAATGTTTCCAGCTTTGGCCAGTGGGAGATCTTGCCCTTGGCACTTGTATCCCTTTGACATTTCCCCACCATTAATAGGCCTTGATTTTAAACAAAGAATTCATCAGTTTGCATTAAAAACTTTAAGTATGGAACTTCCATTACTTTTTTGTTGGTAGTTTGTTTTACATTCTCATTCTTAAAGGAAATTACTACTGTGTGGTCTAAAAAATGAATTGTTAAATTATGTGCCCACGTTTGTACAGTTTCATTCTAACCAATACTTTGATAATGGGAATATATCATTATTGAAATTCAACATTGGTAAAAATTTCCTATGTAAAACATCTAAATTGTTAGTGAAAATCAGTTAGAAAATAACCCCAGTTTAGAAATATACAGTATAAAATCTTACATACCTAACTATGATATATACAATTGATAATCATGTAGCACAATTTGTCTAATAATCTAATTTTGTGGACATTTTAACAGTTTTTCTGATATGTTAACTTGATGGAACTAAATAAAATGTTCAAGATGAGTAGAGATAAGGAAAAACATTATAAAGAAAAATACCTGTTTTTGTATGAGAGGAAATCCCCAAATATCTCAGTTTTAAGTCAGTATTGATGATTTACCCACAGTGAAAACTATTCAATTCAACATGAACCTGTAAAATGATGTATGACTACAGATATATTTTTAATAAGAAGGCAAGGAAGTGCTTTTTAAGAAAATTTAAGTGATATGTAGTCTTCTAAGTCTTTTTAGAATAAGCAAACATCCAGAAACAACAACAACAAAAGAGCCCATGCATAAATATCTCCTTATCCAGTGGATACAATATAATCTTGTAAATACACAGGAAACTGCAGATTACCAAACTAGGCAACCTCTTTTTTTTTATTGTCTTTTTTATTACTAAGATTTTATATTTATAATTTTAAAATCTACCTGTTTTATATTTTATAAAGTTACTTATACTCAAAATTGACTTGCACAGAGGTTTCATGATCTAACACCACTGTGGTGGCTATTAGCTTGTTGAGGAAATTCCATGGTGGACTCATTATATTCTTCCAGCTGAAGACGCCTCCTGCTGAGCAGAGAGGCATCTGATTGGCTCATCATCCCGGCTGGAAGCTTCTGTCTCCTGTTAGTCTTGACTTTTATGACCTCAAAAAAAAAGTGCTAATGTTTTACAATTAATAACACTAAAGAAGAGAAAAACTGAAAGTGGAATTTATGACTAAGGGGTTCATTTGAAACTACTATTTCCTCAATTCATTCAAATCTTTAGAACTGATAGGTCAGCTTGATGACCCATTGGTGATATGTAGTGAGCAGGAGAAGCTGAGCCTCTGTTACAGGATTATTGAGCATACATTTAGTGGTATATTTTAAAGAAGGAAAATTCAACGTCAAAGAACATTTAAATGTTAACTATGCCTTTTGCTTCACACATTTATAACAGAGAATATGCATGAGGTTTTACTTCAGTGAAACTCAAGATTTGCAGTTATTTATTATCAGTGAAACACTGAAAAAAAATGAATTTCTAACAACTACGGGAACATATTTCTTTGAAATGCTTCCTTCACTTTCTGTCTGAATTTTTTGTATTTCTATATCAATTGTTTTAACCATATTATTTTATTCTACCTCCTTTTCAGGTTAACTGATAGAGGAGTAAAATAAAGAAATTTCAAAGTCCAGATACATATAAAAATATTACAAGTAACTATAGAAATAAATCATGTTGTTTGATTATATCTTATTCATGAGATGTGATTTCAACTAATCTTATAAAAGTGCTTAGTTTTTTTTCTTTTCAGGGGGTTGTTATTACATTTTCACATCGTGATATGTCATCTTCTTTCACGTTTCATCTCTTAATTTTAATACATAATTAAATCATTTGCTATTGGTCTTTGTTTTATTTAGATTGTATTTGAATAATTTGGCAGATTTTCACATGATCTTTGCTTTTCTATTTGATATATTTTACCATTATACAAAATATTTAAATTCTGTTGAGTTCTGATCTTTGAATTACATTTGTTGATTCACCACTACAAAAATGAGGAAATTAGTACACTTACATTATCTGTGTTTTATAATGCCTATTATTTAGCATAGGGCCTTAAATATTTTCAGATGAAATAAAATTTTATTAAGTGAGAAATTTATATATTGATGGAGAATATATATTTATACATTAATGGAGAATATATTCTGAACAATGAAACAGTTCTGAACAATGGAACAATGTAATGTTTTGGTCTCTGAATTCTCAGAGCTGTTGCATAGACTTGCTGGCAATTTCTTAGTGAGTGAATTAAAACAGGAATTTACATGCATTCGGTTTGTATCCTGTTAGAAGACCTGGATTGTACTGACTCAGTTCCTGATTGTTGAAACATCTGGAATTCAGTTCATTTCAGTTCTTCAGGATCTTTAAAGGTATGTATTCAACAGCATCTAAATTTCCTTTCCATTTCTAATCTACTGTACTTCTTGAATTATCCATGGCTAAGAACATTCAAAACTATAGTTGGAAGAGTACTCTTCACATAGGAGGCATTCAACAAATGTGCAATGATTTCCCCTTTATTTTAATTGTACTGAGTCATATGTAATAAATCAATCTAATAAATATGTCAGGGAAAATCATGGAAGAGAAATATTAAATTGTAACTTACAAGTATATTTTTTTAATTGAAGGAAAAAAGATGAAAAGACAAGAACATAGGGGAAGAACAGTTTTATAGAGACAAAAATATGAATTGAGTTTGTTCAGTTATGGGGGGAGGTAGGCCATTTAGACTCCTCGTACTTTCTTCCCAATGCCGTCTAATTACTCTAATTGACTCAAAGTTATTACTTTTCTCTTTTTGATTTGTTTAAGGCATGTTCTTTTTATTACTGAATGGATTTTAATATAACTACTAAATACTAATGTTGTTGTTTTTTTCTACCTGATAACATTCCCAAGTTAATTCAGAAATGACTACTGAAGTTTTATTGGATTTCCGCTAAATTATTTTCTTTTCATAATTGCATTATTTTGTCTGTCGTATCATGAATTTCTCCTGAGAGTATAACTTCATATCCTCCTCCTACATTTTGATATTTTCTTTTTTGGCAGATTATTGATTAGTACAGAGAAAGAATAAAGATAAATCTTGTCTAGGACTGAACAAGAATAACTACTGGTACATGGCTTATTTCATGCTTAGGTTTCTTTAAAAAGGATTATGTAAATTAGTGATTTAAATAAGATAAAAGGTCATTTCTATTTTACTAAAATATTTATTTAGTTTGAGCATCAGATAAAAATTCAATAAGTTGCATGCAATAATAACCACTATGAACACTATCCTTATATTCTAGTTGACTTTGGTTATCGTTAAGAATCACCTGTTTTCTTCTCCAGGTGTACCTAGCTGCTAGCACCTAATCTGTCATGGGCCATAATAAATAACAGAATTGAGAAATCAATGAATTTTTCAATTTAAACAAGTACTGTCCTACTGTTACTTAGTAAATCGTATTTCATAGAAAATTGTGTTGAAAATGTAGTAAAAACTCTTCTTTGAATTATCAACCTGAGGAGATACAGACAGACACGAAAGAAAAATCATGATAAAAACTATGGTAAGTACAGCATTCACGCAAATCCTAATTGCTATGGCATGTTAGAAAATGAGACCTTCCTTGAAACTGTGGCTATCGGGGAAGAATTTCAAGGTAATCAGGACTGAGCTTCGGCTTTGGTGGCAGGTCTGACACAGGTAACTGGAGAAGGCTAATGAAAATGATTGGGGTCAACCAATGTAGAGATGGAAATTCTACAACATACAACAATAAATGCACCAGTATTAATAGGCAAGAAGGTTGATGGAAACACAGAAAACGATTTAACATGGGTTGTTCATGTTGAGTTAAGACAGCTGAACCTCAATTTGTGGTTAATAACAATATTTATATGACTGGGCTGTGGGGGGGATATATGTTCTTTGATAGTCTTAGAAAGTGGATTCTGTCAATATGGTATAGGAGGATGTGTAAACGGAACACAGAATACAGAGACACATCATGAAGTTAATTGAATATCAGTGTCACAGAAAGTCTACAAAATAAGGAAGGAAATGTTTCCTGTTCATCCTTATATCCCGAGAACCACTAAAACGTTCTGTATTAAGTACATATATGTTGAATGAATATGCTGTACGTAGAAAGGAATGAAGTTTTATATTTTATCTGTGTCACTGACTACATGACCACTGACAAGTTATCCTTGTGTGCTTTATGGGTAATACACAAAAGTCATATAGATAAGAAAATGTCATATACGTAAATTTAGGAATCCTCTTTGTTATTATGATTGTCACACAGGTACAGAACTGGCTGCCTGACACATTGACTTGGGCGGTAGAATAGAGCATCTCAGTCAAAATCTGCAGGAGGAAGTTACATATCTGAGAATATATAAGATGTGCCCAGGAGAATAACCATGAAGATTGAAAACCATTTTCCTAAAGACAAGAGTGGGCAATGTTAGCATGACTGACACTTCCATCTCTGAAAAGTGTCTGCAAGACCAAGAAAACTGAACACTTTCATGCTGTTTGCCAATCCCTACGCCTATTACCAGTTCCTGATGGCAGTTCAGTTTTCCCAAACTGGTGTCCCAATGGAAGAAAACTAATTTTGTTAAATTGGTTCCCCTATAAAATTAGAATATGCTTTCTAGAATATTTGATTAATAAGAAACCTATTTTAAGTCCCCCTAGGCACGATTCAATTTAACAGGAGAGATTTGGGGGACACACAGAGGCAAGTATATTTTCTTTCTTGTCGCCACGCAGCAGCCTACCCGTCTATCTCCTTGTACCTGCCCCCAAAGAAAGGAGTCTGTGAGACGGATCCTTTCAGGGACTTTGCTCAACCTTTGGGTTTGCACCTTATGCCTTCCTGTTTGGTCCCAGAATGATGGCTGGTCAGCCAATGACAGGTACCAATGAAAGGTACGACTTTCCATGTGGAAAGCAACCTAAGACAGGTGGAGCTGAGTGGGGACTCACAGGAGAACCCACTGGGTTCATATATGTGGGCACAGCCCCCCACCTTCCCCAGGCCAAGGAAAGCCTCAGCCTCTGTGGCTGCATTCCTTCCCAAAACCTGCAAGGGAAATGATTCAATGATGTGCTTGCCATCTATTCATATGCATATAGATTTTGTCCCTTGAGGAAGTCGAGACTTATAGGTACAGCTGCCTGCAGGCAAGGGTGATTGGCTTGGATCGGTTTCCTATTACAGTGTACGGAACTCACAGATCTTCAGATTGACAAGCTTTATCTCCTTTACTTCCCCACCTAACTAATAAAAACTGATGCCGGGCTCGATTAGGCACCACAGCCCAGACCTTGAGGCTGCCGGTCCCTTGGCCCCTGCACTTAAACTCTATTCATGGCTACTGTCTTTTCTTACCCTGCACCGCCCTCCTCGCTCCCCACAACCCTCATCGTGCTGGACGTGACACTTTCTAAAGAGCTATTCATTGGGTGCAGTGAAAAAAGAGGAAAAGAGAGAAATGTGATTTGTTTCTCTTTTCCTCTACCCCTTTTGGCCCTAAGGGAGAAAATCCTTGCGATCCAAGCTTTCTCCCTCCTATAGTCCGTGGCTGCTAACAAATGTGTTTGTTGTTAATCAGTCCTTTTGGATCAAGATTCAGTTTCTGCTGCCTGAACGTGGCGGGTTGATTGATTTGTTTTCATAGGATTACACATTTAGGGTTCAAAGCATTATCTGAACCAGTTGCCAGGGCCTCTCAGCACCCTCCCCATCCCTTCTATAAGCTCCAGCTCCAGCTCCCGCCATCTCACTGTAACTACCTTTTTTGGTCCCTCACCACACGAAGCCTTTAGATCAGAACAGACATGAGAGGTTGTGTTACCTTCCTTTTATCAGCTAACCTATTTTGTACAGTTGGGTACTTAGCAATATTATTATAATAATAGTATCATTGGATATTACCAAGCCATCTTAAAACAGTGTACATTATAACCTTAATTATCTTTAGTACCTGAATATTGCCATCATTTGTGGGTGGTTTTTTTTTTGTTTTTTTTTGGGAAAAGAAAGTAGGGGGGCCATCTCTGTACACAGCATGGACATGACCCCAAGCACAGACTTGCTGTAGCTTTCCTTTTCATCTGACTCCAAATGTTTGATGTGGCATAACAGTTTAAAAATATCCTTTATGTGATTAACATCAGTGTGTTGTTTTCCTTTAAAAAAGAGATTCATTCCACATAATGGAATTCAGTACATTCATCATGTGAGTTAGCCATTTGTGTGTTTAATCCTTAGCCATGTCTTTGTTTGTCATTGTCTCTGTGTATCTGTGAGTCTCTGGATGTGCGCTACATAAAGCAGTTTCCTTAATAAAGCTGGTGATGACTTGGGGCATATATAGATACACAGGAGGTGCTGTCCAACCTTCCACTTTAGCTACATGCATGGACAAGAGCCAAAATAATTGGACCGACCAGAGTTTTAGGCTCTATCATATGGTTTAAATATTTTATATGCTCCTTGTTGATGACACAGAGTGATGTCAAGTACATTCATTTGATCCCATGAATGATGAAAGAGTCTCTGGTTTTCCTGAGACTTTAGGGGAGACCTAAGAATGATTGCCAAGATGTGCCTTGTAAATAAATCAGCTCTTTCTACAACACAAGCTCTTTACACAGATGGTCATTTAGAATTCAGTGCTTCACTGGGAAAAGGAAAGAACAGAAGATGGAGGGAAAGGGTACAACAGCGTGTTAGTGAATGTCTGAAACCACAGCACACTCATTGCAAAAACACAGCTAGTCATAGCATACCAGTGGAATGAGAAATGTACATATTGCTTTTCTACGCATAACTGGAAAATGTAAATTCACATTTAACCTATGCAAACTAAAACCCATCTCAGTAGTCCCGCACAATTATGTTTTTTATTGTAATGTTTTACCACTAATAGAAAATGTTTCAAGAGAAAGCATATAGATAATTTGAGATGTTCATTAAAATAAAGCAAGTCAACATTCACAAATTATCCAAGTTTAACACGAATTCTTAATTCACTTTTAGGTTAATGGCATGCATATATTTGCATGTATATGTGCATAGTCACTTATCAAAAAATATTCTGTCATCAGATTTAGAAATTCTAGAGAGGTTCTAATTCTTGTGACATTCAATTTTTTTAAAGACTTACATTTTGGGAGAGCAGTTTTAGGTTCACAGCAAAACTGAGGACCCCACCGCCCCCCCCCCCCCACACACACACACACACACACACACACACACACACAGAGCTTCCCTCATTATCAACATCCCCCCCACCAGAGTGGGACATTTGTTACAATTGATGAGCCTGCACTGACACATCATTACCTCCCGACGTCCATAGTTTATCTTAGTGCTCACTCTTGGTGTTGTATGTACATCCTGTGGGTTTGGATGCATGTTTAATACTGTGCATCCATCATTACAGCATCATAGAGCATTTTCACTGTCCTGAAAATCCACCTAACTCCACCCAGTCATCTTCTCTCCCCCAGCCCTGGGAAATCACTGATCATTTTACCGCCTCCATAGTTTCGCCTTTCTCAGAATGTCATAGAGTTGGAATCATACAGCAAGTAGGCAGCCTTTTCAGACTGGCTTCTTTCACTTAGTAATATGCCTTTACATACCCTGTGTGTCTTTTCATCGTTTGACAGCTCATTTCTTTTTAGTGCTGAATGACATTCCATGGTCTGGGTGAACCCCAGGTTATTTATCCATCACCTACTGAAGGGCATTTTGGTTGCTTCCAAGTTTTGGCGATTATGACTAAAGCTGTTATAAACACCAGTGTACAGGTTTTTATGGGGGCATAACTTTTCAACTATTTAGGGAAGAATACCAAGGAGCACAATGTCTGGATCTATAGAAAGAGTATGCTCAGTTTTGTAAGAAACCGCCAAACTGCCTTCCGAAGTGGCTGCACCACGTTGCATTCCCACCAGCACTGAGTGAGACTTCCTGCTGATCCACGTCCTCTCCAGCACTCACTGGGGTCAGTGTTGTGGATTTGGCCATTGTAATCAACGTGTGTATCTCATTACTGTTTTAATCAAATGCAATTTTGAAATTAAGTGATTTTTCAACGGCCTATTTTCTGGGCATTTTCATGCATAGTTAGCTTAACCACCAAATATGTGAGATCGAGATATTACTATATCTATTTCCACAGAGTAGGATACTGAGACTCTGGGAGAATAAACACTCCCTCATGGCCACATACCTAGTGAAAAAATGAGGCCAGGCTGTATTCTAGGACTGGATATCTTTAGAGTTCATGGTCTGAATGACTCCTTTTGCATTATTGCAAATGTAAGTGGTATATTTTACTGGAGGACCTGAAACAGTCAAAAATTTACTCAATAACTTAGATACATAATGTGACATAAATATGGTTATGTGTGAAGGGTTTTGAACTGAAATTCAACCATAACTTTCCTGAAATTGTGAAAGGTGAGCTATTAATCTTCACTGTTGTAAACTTTATCCTCCTGACACCTGTTAAAATATAAATCAGTGATGAAATACAATGTAGGCCTATATGATGAATAAATTCTAACTACTCTCCTTTTCCCTTGATAACTTCTTTACTTCTCAGATTTCCTTTTAACACCCAGAGTCTCAACAAATTCAGAACTTGACTGAAAAATGTTGCTTTCCGTTATTTTCATTGGTATACCTTCCCAAACACAGGAAGTCACCAGGGGTAATTTCAAGAAAAGTTGAGAATTTGTCTTGGTCCAAAACTATTAGCTCTATGGGATAAACGAGGGGATTTTTCAGTTAGATATTAGAAAGGGTGAGTGCCAATCTCTTTTTACTCTGAATCTATTAGCGTTGCACAGCTCAATGGAGGTCACTCTACTTCCCATCTCATAGGAATAAAGATGAATTCGTTTTTCTTCTATAAAACCCAGGCAAATTACTTTGAATCCTAAAGGGAAAAACATGACTTGGTTATTTTTTATTATTTAAACAGCATTTTCTTAATCAAACAGACAGAAATTTATTTTCTTTTTACCTCAGTACACATGCTCAATTATCAGACACACTGTCTTCCTATTTTGTAGAACTATTAGGACAATGAATGAACTCAAATTATCACAACTACCTATTTGGTGATTTGGAGGCGTAAAAATACACATCTTTTAATTGATAGTGAAGAAGAGAAGTTTTGATATTTTTTAATTAATTTGATTATTCATTCATTTTCCCCAAAACACATGCACACCTATATGCACACACAAGTTGCCATCCATGCAAATGGAGAAGTAAACCCTCAATTTTACACCAATTTCTTAGTATCAGGTTCATGATATCACTGTACATTTTATATCCAAAATCATGAGCTTTGCTACATCAGTCAAGACACAGTTTGTTGTTGCTGTTTTTATGATAGGAATTTTATAACCGATTTTCTCTGATGTCCTAGAAATCTGTGTCCTCTCCACCATCAGACACTGACATTTTAGCTACAGACACTCAGTTGTAAAGATGTTCAGTGTCCCATCAAATTCTTTAAATGTAGTAGTCCTCAAGTCATTATTTTATCTGAAAATAAGACAGATGCCACGCTATCGAGAAAATAGTTCATTCTATTAGTATATATCTAAACATCCCGATTAGAGAATAAGGATAGAGTACAGGGGATGGCATTACTTTTAAATTCTACTCTGAGGCTTAATTGTCTGGTAAGGATGGTAAGAATGAGCACGATGAATATGGTGGTTGCTCATCTAGAAATGTACTCAATGCAAGAAGGTTCAATCAATTTTATGAAATTTATGGAAATGAAAGTCACCATTGACTTCCATTTCTGGATTGCGTATCTGATAGACTCAGAGAAGAAATTTATTCACCTAATTGTGCGTGAAATACATATTTGTGACTACAGAGGCCATTTACTCTTGATCTTATTATTGTGTTCTGCGATTCCCAGTCTGCTTGCAGGTTTGTTATAAAATCTGAACGTTTTAATACATGGGAAGTCTTTCCTTCATGCATCAGGGTACTTTTAAGGTAGAATAATATGAAATAGTATCATTTTCTCTTCATCCATTTAACAAGTGGAGAGAAAAAGTTCTTATTACAAAGTGTAGTAGGCAGAATAATGCCCACTGTCCCTGCCCCCAAAAGGTCCAGGTTTAATCCCAGGAAATGGTGAATATATTGTATTATAAAAGAAGCATTGCAGATGTGATTGAGGTAAAGGATGCTGAGATGGAGAGATTAGCCTAAATTATCCTCCTGGGGCCAAGTTAATGGAATTTAAAGAACCAGGCCCTGCTGAGAACAGGTCCCAGGGAAATGTTACTATGAAAGAATGGTCACAAAAATGCAACCTTGCCGGCTTTGAGAGAAATAAGGAGCCAGGAGTCAAGGAATGTCAGAGGCCACCAGAAGTTGGAAAAGGCAAGGAAAGAGATTTTCTCCTAGAGACTCCCAAAGAGAACCAGCCCTGCCAACCGACCTATGTTGAACTTCAGACCTATGGAGCTGTAAGATAATACATTTGTGCTTTTTCGGCTACCAAATGCATGGTAATTTATTATAGCAGCGATAGAAAATGGATACACATCGATTTTATTAATAAACCCAAAGAGGAACATGACCGATTAATTCATAGACAAGTAGATGAGACTCCATTCCCATTTCCTTTTTCCCATTCTGGGCCTCACTTGCTCTGGCATGACTTGGGCCATCTCAAGCTGAGGAAGCTTTATTTTCTGGGGTGTTCTTTGTGGCCTGCAGTTCTACTGAGACTTTTCCCAGAAACTTCAGCTGCTCCTATCTAGCTTGCTCCAAAAACACCAAATGAAGAAATCTACAAACCACGTCAACAGCCACAGATGCAACTGACAGAAAATGCCCTTTTATGTGTGCCTGTGTCAGACAGCCTACCCCTCAGAAAGCCTCCTTGCCCATTTTGGTTTCAACGTCGCTAAATAATCTGGGACCTGACTTGGAAAGACTAGCCCCTCTCAGGCACATGGAGGAGGATGTGTTAGATGAAGGCAGTACGGAGGGAGGGAGGGAGGGAGGGAGTGAGTGAGTGAGTGAGTGAGTGAGTGAGTGAGTGAGTGTGTCTGTGTGTGCTAACCTGCAGGGAGGCAAACTTTTACCTTTCTTCTCTTAGCGTTCTTTTTGGCTGGGCCTAAGAATTAAATCAACATAGGACCAATCAGCTGGAGAAAAGCATGCCAATTTATTCAATACAAGTTTTACGTGACATGGGAGCCCTCATAAGGAATGAGCACCCGAAGAAATGGAGAGACCTACTCGCTTTCATGTTAGGTTGACCAAGGAGAGCTGATTGTGGGAAAAGGGACTAAACTCTGTGGGGAGGCTGGAGGAAGCTAAGAATTATTTTAACAAGGTCTGTTTGTACAGAGTTCTCTCAGTCTCCCTTATCTTGATGATAAGACTGTTACTTTACTTCTGGTATAGGGAAGACATCTTTAATATGGGAATTTCACCTCCCGTTTTTAAGAAAAAGAAAGGAGGTCGAGTGTTTTTTTGTATTTGCTGTTTTTCAAGTGTCTTTAACTCAAAATTGTCAATATATCAGAGGGGCATATATTGGGGTGGCGTGTTCTGAACTCCTTCAAATTACTACAGATTTCACTTTCTCGGGCTGAGGAAATTAGCTGGCAAGGAGCCCTGTGAGGCGCCAAGAGACAGACACCCAAACACAGGTCAGGCCACTTCTTCCCTAAGGCGGCCCCACAAAGGTGGTCGCTGAGGCCCCCTGGTCGCTAAGCCAATTCTGAAGCTACCTGGCTCTACTTCATTACTTCACCTCCCAGACACTGCACAAAGAAAGGAACAAAGCCAGCCAATGTCGCCAACAGAAGACCTGCTGTGTTGCAAGGACGCAATATCAAATTCAGGGTGGGCCTGAGCTGTTCTGTAGCTTTTTCTCCCCGCTCCTCATTTTAAAAATTACTGCTACTACCACTGTGTTGTTATTACCGATTATGATTAGTGGTAGTAGTATTTGCTATGTCCATTCTTCTGTTGTCAAAATTTTCTTTTTCAGCCACCTTCTAAAATTTGTCCACATGTTAAAACACTTATTGAAATCCCACGACAAGGATTTTTTTTTTTTTTTTTTTTGTCTCAAAGGACATAGTTATCTAAATACTGGGACATGTGCAGATTTTAGGTGGCAACTTTGCTTTTCTCTAGCAAAAAACTTCCTTTTTGTTGCCTTAGCAAGGAACTAGCTTAGACTGACACAAATAAGACTAGAACTTGGCCAAATAGCTTAAGCAAAATCTGTGTCTTGGGTTTAATCATTTTTCCAACAATATTTTTGCGAAGCTATTGCAGCTTTCGCCCCTTCACCAGAGCTCTTTAAGGTTCTCTTGTACTGGATGTCAGGGTTTTACATTTTTTTCATTTATTTGTTTCTTGCTTTTGCTTTATTCATGAGCTGACATAGTAATTGTCGAAGCAAGTAGGCATGTGATAGTCATAAAGTATTACTCGTATGATTGTAGTTTACCAAGACCTTTAGACTTAAGTAACACATATATATTTTAATAATATTTCTATCACCAAGAATTGAATTTGAAAACAGTGCAAGGAAATGAAAGGTGACATAGTTCAGTACAAAACAGGGACTATGTATAAATTTCCATAAAACAGGGACATATTAAAACATCTAGCAGTCGAAAAAAATGATTACCTCTCTTATTATATGAAAGGTAGCGATTGCAAACTGTAAGTGGTCTTTGGTTATATTACAAATTCTACTGATTCTGTTATTATCTCCTGAAACATAAATAAGACACACATGGACTTTTAAAAAGAGGAATAGATTATTACATAAGACGGTATTAATTCTTATTCTTGACTTTTTACGTATGTAAATTATATAATGTTCATTGATAGGAATTTAGAAAAGACCTATTATATATTTATCTACATATTGTCTGAGTCAAGTATACTCTGTTTAAAGTAATTTTGAATAACTGGGTATTTCTGCAATTTTTTAAAAGAAAAAACAGTCACAAAAGCAAAGAATCATGGATACCACCCTTGAGGTTATACCATTCTCACGGGGACTCACGGGGTTTCAGGGCCATTCATCACCTGTGAGTTAAAGAAGACGGCTGCCCCTTCAGCTGAAGTATGTTACTTCAGTGTTATTGGGGCTACTATTCATCAAAAAAGAACCTTTTGAAAAAAAGTCTACAATCAAACTCAGCTTAAGAGGCTTTGAGAAATGCAGGCACAGTTAAGAATATTTAGAATCGTTTATAACCACTTATGTTTTGTTGCTGCTGTTGTTGTTTTTTTCCCCATATGTTAAAAGTGAAAAGAAATCTTACCATGGGATACTTACAAAACTATTTAAAATAATGGGCTAATTCTCTATGCCTCATATGGGAAGTCAACCATGTTATATTGTTGAATTTTTTAAAACAATTTGCATAATGATATGTGTATTATGTATCTATTTTGTAAAATGTGTGTGTACGTGTGCATACATGTTACAGGTCTGAAAAGACGTGTGTTCATTAATAGGGTTCACCCTTTGAAAGTAGGATGTTGTAATTTTATGTATATTTTTATTGTCCAAAACCTTTACAACAAATTTTAGCCTCTTGTAAAATAAATAACCGTAATGTAAAGTTAAAAAAATCTGCTTTTATTTCAAATTTATATTTACATAAACATAAATTTTGTTATTTTACTTCTCTCAAAATTTAGGTAAGATGAAGACCACCTGTAGTATGTGTATTTATCTATAAATCAATTCCATGTCATACTTTCTATGGATCATGCTTAGACTCCTTGAGAAAACAGTAGTTTTATGGCAGTAGCAGGGGAATTCTCTAAGTAGTAATAATTTTGTCCAGATGAGAAGAATGCACTGCCTGGAGATGGCAAGAAAACTACTCATGATATTGAAAGGATATTTTAGTTCAATTTGTCAGAATATATGGTAAATGTGCCAGAGAATAGGCAGAAATAATTTACTATAAAATAATCCTAACATGCTGAGAAATATTTAACACAGAGCTAGCTCCCACATTATGCTGATGGTCAAGTTCTACTGCCAAGACAATGTGCAGAGCACAGAGGATTCATAAGCCACAGAAGATAAATAAATGTTGATTTAAATAGAACTCTGCTGACAGTTAACTATAAACCTGGGAAGAGCTGCAGAAAATGATGATGGAAGTGACTGTCATACGAGATCATGCAGCCAGAAGTGTCACCTGTGTTGCTTTTCATTGCTCACTTGCTTTTTAAATGTTGCATCGCTGAAAAACAGTGACCTATGTGCTATCACACCTCATGTTCCTTTCTGGATGGTGACAGAAAAGCTCACGCACACACAGTGCGGCAGGTTTATCTCTTACGTTTTCGGTTTTGTCAGCATTTCTACTTGTATATTTACTCCAGAAATGAATAACCATTAGCATATAGTGCAGAAGGTAAAGACACAAAAGGAAAGAGGAAAAAAATCATAAATCATAATCACGTTTCAAATCCTAATCAGCTGTTTCTAGTCATAACTCTCCAAGTATGTCTATTAACATGAAAAATAATAACAATGTAGAATAATACTGAACACAGGACTCTAAAGAAACTATTGCTGAAGTCTTCCTTGGCATATAGTATTAAACTCTATATCCATACCTATATCTATAATTTTTATCAATAATCTATATCTCTGCACATATCTATATCTATTATCTATATCTATAACCTATAACTATATATATAATCTATATCTTTATCTTATCTATCAACATGTGTGTGTTGTGTGTGTGTGTGTATTCATATAAACAGTGGTTCTTAACACAAGGCAATTTTGCCCCCAGTGAAGACATTTGGCAATAACTGCATGCATTTCTGATTTTCGAAACTAGGGGAAGAGCTACTGGCACCTAATGAGTAGTGTGCAGAGACACTAGTAAATAGTCTATATTTTACAGGACAACCCCCACTACAACAACAAAATTGGATGGATGAAGAGATAACTTGTTCATGAGACCCAGGAACCCGAGACCCAGAGACCCAGGAAGGGCATATCCAGAGCAAGAAGACAAGTCTTACTAAAGGAGTCTGTAGCGATGTATAATAAGATGGCATTTCTGCTAAGAATTAGAGACAATTGAAATAGTCTGAGCTATTGATGGGACGAGGCAAAGTCTTTTCAGGCCTCACTATGTTGAATTAGGAATTCAGGGATGGTCAAAATGTTTGCTTTATGTACATGTTTATAATCAGTGGTGCAATAAACATGGCTCGAACAGCCACACAAGAAGTGATGTTAAATTTCCAGAAATTTTGTGAGCTGAACGTTACACACAGTCATTATTAAAAATTGAAATATATAAATTTGCAATTAAATTATATCAAAACAATATAATGCATATTAAAAACTCATCACTTTCTAATTATTTTTACTACGTTTTACTATTCTCTGTGCATTTGATTTGTTTATGTCTATAATATCTGTAGGGTAGAGATATTATTCTCAGGGTGCAAATTCTACTTCCTCGTTCAGTAACATCATGGTGGCTGCTTGCAATGAGCCATGGTGGGGATATTCACAGCTTAGAATTGGTGAATACAACAAATCCGGGCTTGATTTCCTTTTCAATGGTTTAGATTTAAAATGATGGAGGAAAATTTAGGAATGCACAATAAACTTAAAATATGTCTTATTATGAATAAGACAAAACAATAAGAAAACTGTTCTTCCAGTATTTAGACTTTTCACTGATCCTGCCTCGAAGTTGCCCACGTCACCGATGCACAAGTGAAACCCAAACAAACGCAGAGCTAAAGCTGAAGGTAGTTTCATTTTATGGATGAAGTTGCTTTGGGGGAGGGACAGCTTAACAGTAGGATCTACATCAGATGTAATGACAACGCATTTATCGAACAAGTGTTTATGAAGTGGGGTGCCACTGCATTTGTCTGTGGTTGAACTGCAAACCTAGCTTGGCTATGAATACAATGTCTTGGCCAAAACCACCACAAGCATACTGTGAGACTCCATTTGGGTATATAAAATTTATAATAAATATTTTCTATTTTATTATTTTTGGTAAACTGGGTGCCTGACATCCTATATATCCATCAAATGTATAATAAACTTATGTATGCTTGCACGCATATTTTTTTTCAGGGAGAAGGTTCTTAACCATTTTCCAGCACACCACTGTACATGTATGTTCTTTTATCGCCGTACCCCAATCTACAGAGGGTGCCAAAAAAATGTATATACATTTTAAGGTAGGACAAAACTATACTAAAATTGTAACATTCAATATATACCAATAACAAAAGATGAATACAAGTCACGTCTGACTTCTGCAATGACAAGAGGTGCTCACAGTGTTTACCATCAGCATCCAGACACTTCTGATTATGGCGAACTACTACTACTTAAGTGACATTGACCAAAGAGTCCACTTGTATCCCTGAGTATACAGTTTTGATTTCTTCACACAGTGCCATGCGTCTCAAACTTACCACGAATGCGTGCGATTGTTAGGAGTGTTGGAGGTTCTGTTGCACACTCATGCCTCCACTGTCCCTGCACTGCCACAATGTTCTCGAATTTCAAACACCACTTCAAAATGGTCTTGGGATCCTCGAACAACAACCGTGCTTCTGCCATTTTCTGTGACTGTCCTGCCTGTCACATGGTGACACTAGCATTCATTTAATTAATGCCATCTTTTGATGATACTACAAGGTCATACTACACACTGCTACTATAATTCCATTCAACTTCAAAAAGTAATACATTGATAACATCACTTAAAATGTATATACATTTTTTGGCACCTCCGGTATTCCGCTTTCTTCAGCCACAGGTAGTGAGCAATATAATTTATTATCCAAACTGGAATACATTTTTGAGAAGGATAGTAACAAAATCAGAAATGGGCTTTAAGGTCACCTTACCCATACTTAGCATTCTACTATGTTTAATGCATATATTTTACTTCTACTTGTTCTTGCTAACATATTACACACAGCCTTTTGTGTGCGTGTGGTCATCTTTGATAATTTCTGTATCCTTTGTTGAATGTGAAGCTCTGATTTTGCTCTAATCACATTCATCAATTTTTGCTATACGCTTTGTGATTTTAAAGTTTTCTTTCAGGTGCTATTTCTCTTCCCCCACTTAGCTCACAAATACATTTTCTTAAAAATTTTTCTATTAAACTTATTTTGTCCTTCACATTTTTGTCTTAAACACAATGAGGATCCACCCCTGTCACAGGCATTAGGCAGGGATCATTTCCATCCTTCTCCATCTAACTCTCTGCATTTTCCCCATTGATTTATGGTACTAAATATATTGTACATTAAATTTCCAAATATTTATGTTTCTTCCCTGAGTTCTACCCAGTCTTTTCATCTATTTATCTGTACTCGTTCCTCCCTACTCTTGTTATTATGGATTGATAATGTATCTTACCATGTGTCAGAGCAAATGTTTTCGCTTTTATTCTTATTTGTCAAAGGCATGGATAGGTGCATAATGCATCTGCAGAGGGTGTGCTGAGTGGGCAAGAGACGATGCAACAATAAAGAAAGAGGCTGGATCTTTAGCAAACATTACCCTCTTTCCTAAATGTTTGATGAATTCTCACATCAATGCTACTGTTTTTATAAATTTCATATTATTCTTCATATGGGCCAGAAAGTAACTGAAAATATGACCTCTTAGTGGTTTATAAATGTCAAAGACAATGATAAAAAAAATGAAGAAATCACTGTTTAGTAACTGAAAGGTGAATTTTATACACCATACACACACACCTACATATATATGTATATATACACATATACACACATATATATATAACTATATATGTGTGCAATGACAATTTATATTTTCAGCTAAATTATATTTTGAATTAATTTTCGACACCATTCTATTCCCTAATATCATACCCTTTGAATTGTTTATTATTTCTTGTCTAAAGTGCCTCAGAATATTTTGTTACTCATCTCCCTGAAACCTAAGGTCCCAGTTTCTCCTTCTTCTCACTCTGTAATAACTTCCTAAGTAATTTCTCCTATGTTGCCAGTTCAATTAACAAATAGTAGATGGTGGTTCACAACCTTCTATCTCTAGAGAACGTCCTCCTCTGGGATCCAGACTCAGCTAGCCAACCATATAGATTTTCCAAAGCGTCTCTAGTGACACACCCTCCTGCATTTTCTACTTCCAGAAAACACATCCCTAACCCTAGAACTGGATAAGCCAGAAACAAAAGGTCAACTATGGCAGTGCTTTAACTTTCATGCAAAATTTGTCACCAAGTCCTAATCATTTTACATCGTTAGTGTGTCTCACTTTCACCGCGATATTGTAAAATGGGTTATTAGGTTGGTGCAAAAGTAATTGTGGTTTCAAAGGTTAAAAATAATTGCAAAAACCACAATTGCCTTTGCACCAACCTAATATTACCTTACTGGAACTACAGGAAACCCCTCCTCAGGACTCTACCTTACGTCAGCATTTAATCCAGCATCTGCATTGCAGACAGAATATTCTTTAGAACCAACCAACCAAATACAGCCAAATCACCCTTCTGCTCCTCATGTTCTTGGAATCAAAATAAAAATTATTCTAAGACCCTGCATCATCTGGCCCCTGCCTTTCTCTTTAACCTCATTTAGTGCCCCGTAACCTTGTTGTTGCCAACTGCATGCCTGACATCCTCTTCCCATTACTGAAAGCTAATAGGTTGCCGTACCTCTAAGGACTTTGCACATGACATTCCCTTTGCCTGGAACAGCATCGCCCATGAGCCATTGCCTTCTTACACATCTTTCAGATCACACCTCCAAACCCATGGTGTCAGGGAAGGACGCCCCAAACCTACGAGCCAAATCGTGTCACCTTGCTATATGCTGTCACATCTGTCTCATGTGTAAGGCACAGCACTTGCTTCAATGTGCAATTATGTTTACTGAAAAAGTCTAACAGAATCTCCCATTTCCAGAGACTACAAATTCCACAGGGACAGAGATGACATCTGTCTTCCTCACCTTGAGGTTTCCGTTGCCTGATAAAGTTAATCTTTGATAATTTTTTAAAATTTAATAACTACAATATTTATTAATGTAAATTAAGAAAACAGTTACTTTCATGACTAGGTAAGAAAAACATAGAAAACGAAAGTGAAAATGCAATGCCATTTCCAGTTACTAAGTAAGAAGTGCTTAGATATAAATCTAACAGTGTCATTTTGTTCCTGATCTTAGGGAAAGCATTCAGTCTTTCACCATTAAGTATAATGTTAACTGTAGAAGTTTTTGTAGGCTCTACTTAACCAGTTGAGAAAGTACTCTTCTATCTTATTTTCCTAAGAGTTTTTATCCAGAATGTGTGTTACATTTTCAAATGCTTTATCTGCCTCAATGAATATGACCAGGTGATTTTCCACCTTAAGCGTGTTAATACAGTGTCTTCCACAGATTAATTGTCAAATATTGAACCATCTTTGCATTCTCATAATACACCCCGGCGTTTTTCATTAGTTATGTATGAGGATTGCTGTATTCTGTTCTGTTAAGGATGTCTGCATCTGCTCCCAGGAAGGCCATCGTTCTGTAGTTCCTTTACTTGCACTGTCCTTGCAGTGGTTTATACTGCACCTTGCATGTGCCTCATTCTCAATCTCTCTTGTCTCCCTCTGCTCCCCATCCTGCAGGTCTTTTTCCAACAGAAAGGCTTATTCTCTTCCCTAGCCTCCTACAATTTATTCCTCACTTTCTGTACCTTTCCTGTCTTCTAAGCATGTTTAAATTTTCATCTTACACATAGCTGGCGCCTCCTCTGAGAAGCCTGGCTGACCCAATGTTTGTACTTCAACAGGAACGCATACTTCTGCGGTCAGGGTATCTTCAAAATTGGATTTATCCATAAATTTTTATTACTATCCAGTTTATTTTAATGTTATTGGAAATACATATATATGCAAATATTTTAAATGTACACGAGAGTACACAGATAACAACTAGGAACCCCTTCCTCCCCATGTAACTGGTTTTCCTCACAAAGTTAAATGCTTGCAAATTATCTAGACTTATAGAGCATTAAGCAATTTCTATAGCTGTAAAAGTTGTTTTCTATAAATGAAAGTATATTCAACATTATATTTTGATTGGTGTTTATTTCTCTATATTCACTCTAAGCTCATAAACTCTAAAAGTTTAGTGACTGTACTTTCCCTTCCCAATTTTACCTTCAGCGTCCATCATGGCAGCTGGCTGTTGATAGAGACTCCATATATATTTGTTAAAAAAATGACTGAAAAATTTGGAGCATATTTATAAGGCTGTCCATGAGGAGAGAATTCTATAAATGGGTTTGCAAATATCACTCAATGTTAAGACGTGGAGTGAACAAACTATGGTTTAATAAAGCTAATGATTTAAAAAACAAACTCACTTTTTTTTAATGTATCACTGTGGTTTATGTGACGATGGAGCTTACTTAGTATGGCCTATCCATCCATTTTTACCAAATGTGGCTTAAAAAGCACTGTGCCTGTCGGTACTATTACCCTAACAGTAATATTCAATTAAAGAATCATGAACAATAACTGAGAGAAAAAAAGAACTGTCCCGTTTATTCTCCCATCATGACTATTCCTGAATATCCTGGAAGTGCCAACTCTCTTACTTTATTTAAAGCACAAAAGACATACAGACACACAGGTAAAGGATGAACTGAACTCCATGACAGAAAAGAGTCAAGAATTTCAGAAACTGCAGGGATTAAAAGATATGGATAAATATTTATAAATGTGAACTCAAAAAACTGCAGTCAACAGAATTCTCAAGAAAAATTTTCTACTCAATGTTTTCTTCTTTGTATAGTGAAACTACTCCTTGAACTTTCAGATCTAAGACTAAAAATTACTTTCACTGCAGCATACTTCCTAGTTTACCTGTACTTTCTGGAAATGACATTAAAATATTGCCAAATTGGGTTTTCAGTATGTTTTCTCCTTACTAATGACATGCTCTTTCTTTCAAGTTCTAGTCTGCTTATATTTCCAGACTTACATGGTAAGTTCAAAGATTGAAAGTTTAAATTGGCTCTCATTGAAGTATTTATAAGTGTGTCTTTAATAGAATTCACAGTATCATTAGCACTGCCTGATTTAAAACATATTGTATGTATTTTAAATAATTTATGCAACATTCTACATTACCCACATATCTCTCATTTCAATGTTATTTAGTTCTGGGCTTGCTTTAGACACCTCATAAACACACCCAGAAATATTGTTTTACCAGCTATGTGGACATCCCTTAGCCCAGTCAAATTGACACATAAAATTAACCATCATGGTAGAGAAACCTTGCCACATTTTCCCAATGGAATTTTAGACTTGCTCTAGACCACTGGCTGGTAGGTTCCTCTCACATTTCATCTGTTCTCATGTCAGGGATTATTTCAACCGTCCTATTCATGTGTGACTGTTGGATGCTGAACAGCAGACAAAGCTGTTCCTAAACTGCACATGACAGAAAGAGAACAAAAAATGCTTCATGTATTATATACATGCAATTTAAATTTTATCAACTGAGCTAATTGTTTGATAGAACACCTTAGTATAAACTTGCAGTGTATGTTCAAATGATAGTGTTGTCCTTATGAGTGACTGTAAATTTTCAATACACGTAGTACTTTAAATTTCCTAGGGCTGTGTGTGGCATTCTCTATACGTTGCTTTTCTACAAAATAAATTCCCCATGTCGGCTTACACAAAAAGGCTTGATAATATATATATATTTCACAATGACCTAAAAAGTAAAGATAGAATTCAACACTGGTGATTTTTTTACAGCTCCTCCTCAGTGAGCTGACGCAGAAGCCCCTTCACTCTTGCTGTGTCCCCTTTTTCCCAACTGAGATCTGGGCTGTACAGGCGAGTTCTTGGGCCCACACATGTGGACATCACACCCAACAATCTGTATTCTGTTCTCCTTCCCACACATAGTGCCACTTGGTCACCCATTGGCCTAAGGCTGGAGGGACAGCAGATGTCAACAGGATGGAGCAGGGATGGCCGCCTGGGCCCTGGAGGCAAGCTTAAGGCCATCTGCCCAGGGAATTCAAAGGCCCCAATAACAGAAGCATGGAAGAGAAGGGACTAGGTTCCAGGCATGCATACCCCTGGTCCACATGATCTGCTTGTCTTCAGAGGAAAGAAACAGCCAGAGGAAGGTCAGGACACAGCCCTCAGACGAGCAAGACTCAGAGTAATGGCCCTTCTGAACCAGCCTAAGGGAAGCGATGATAAGGGAAGCTCCTTTCATTCCAGATTTAAAGAAAAAAGAAAGCTGCGTCACAATATCATTTGGATGACAGGATCCTGAAATTCAAATCTTAAGTCAGCTTTGCGTGAAACTTTCAGAAACTCTTGGGGATGGATTTCAGTTTATATCGTTTGCAGATGCAAGCAAATATTTGTGACAGAGACAGAAGGATGTAGCAAATTGAATTACTGCCACCAATTCCCTGTCCCTCTTTGTAAGAGAATTAGATGTCAATCCCTGGGCTTGTCATGGGACTTGTCCCATTGTCCTGTAGCAGGATCATATCCCCCCACCCCTCCCCACTCTTTGATCTTGGGCCTGGTGATGTGATATTCTTTGGCCATATCCTAAATACAGGACGGCTCCTTCACTCAGTGTTCCATGAAAAGAAAACACTTAGATGCAAGTTGGGTCAAGCATAGCAGAGCCAAGCAGAGCGGCAGCTGAGTTGCAGCCTCTGATAACATGAGCAAGAAATAAATATGTGTTTCTGAGAGCCATTTAGGTAATGGGGTTACGTTTAGCCACTGTTATCTAATATACCATATTTCAAAAGGGCAAACAGTTGAAAAATACAATGGAGTCAAGTGCAATGAAATTGAATTGAAACTATTGATATAAATTCACAATTTTTAAGTTTCATTGAAATGGCCTAGAAATATCTATTCCCCCAGTAGCAATGATAACTTCAAGAACTCAAATTATGGCTTCTCATATCATTCCCCTGTGTTAGATACCTGACCCTGAAGAAATAGCTAAATCCCGGTCTCTGGCATGGAAAGAACAAGGTGAGCCTGGTACAGGTGGTACAAAAAGTGAGGCAACTTTCAATGTGGAGAAAAGAAAAGCATCTTCAATGTGCAAGGACGATACCTTTCAATGATTAATCAGATTTTGTCAACTTCAGGGAATGCCACTGGAGAAAGTTTTAACTCTTTGAAAGATGTGAATCGATTAAAATCATTGGAATATTATTTAGCCTTAAAAAAAAGAAGGAAATCCTGTCATTTATGACGATATAGATGGACCTGGAAGGCATTATGCTAAATGAACTAAGCCAGACCCAGAGAGACAAATGCTTAGTGGTCTCCATTATCTGTGAAATCTAACCAAAGCTGAACTCACGAAAGCAGACAGTACACTGTTGGTTGCTAGGTGCTGGGATTGATGTTAATGGATGATGCTGGTCCAGAGTACAGAGTTTCACTTACGCTCTAGGAGTAAGTTCTGGAGTTCTAATGTACAGCATGCTACTGCAGTTAATAATGCTGCATTCTGTATGTGAAATTTGCTGGGAGAGGAGATCTTAAGTGTTCATGCACGCGCACACACATACATATACATACACACACACACACACACACAGAGCAAAATGGTAATGGTGTGAGGTGCTGGATATGTTCAATAGTTTGATTGTAGTAATCATTTCACAATTTACACACATATCAAAACACCATACTGTTCACCTTAAATATATACAATTGTTGTTTGTTGATTATACCTCAATAAAGTTTGAAAACAAAAATACACGGAATGAGTTGTTTAATAATAATAATAAAAAAGCTAGCGCCAAAACTGTAAATATTTATTAAATTAAGAAACAATGAAAGAGTAAATTAAAGTGTAGACTGGATAAACTATCTGTTAAGAATATATTGAAATCAATTAGAAAACTTTAAAAATGTTTGGCTATTGGGTAAAAGCTCACTGAAATGAGAGGCTAGAGAATATTGCCTGGAAGGAAGAGCTCATCAATAATGAAGATGATCAGTTTCATCTCATTTGATTTTAACAATAGCAGATGCGAGACACGAGGAATAGAATGACTTTCTTGTTTTAGGTTTTACCTGTTTCTTCTATTCTTATTTTCTGAAAGAATCCAAACTCATTCAAAAAAATAAATAAATCAGTTGTTCAGAGTAAAAGATTTTGTCCATTGGAAGATCTAAGGTTAGAACCTTAATTTTCACTGCTAGTTGTTATGTCCGTTCCTCTCTACCTGCACACTAGTTTATTTTTCACTTAAACTCCCATAGAAATAATTATCAGTTTTAAATAGTCAAAGCGTATCCATAGGGCATTGTATTTACAATACAACATAAAGGGGTGGATCAGTAACAATTAGTGTTAAAAGAAAACAATCTGCTACATTCAAATTGAGAAATATCAATTAGGATTAACTAAAGGAAGCTCTCTTATGGTTTGGTCTGTCTTCTAGAATAATTACATTACAAAATCACCGTGTGTTGTTTCCTCGGGAGAACTGTATTTCACAGCAAAGCCTTTGTCTTCTAGAGCTGCAGTTTATTTTCCAAACAGCCTCAGGAAAATTAAATATAGTATGCTTCTAATGACCTTAAGGATGGAATAAAATACAATCAATGAAACCAAATTAGATTTCTCTTTGCAAACAACTTTCTTCACAGGCCAACTGTACATTTGCTAATTGGTTGGTAAAATCCAGCTTCCATTTGCATTTCTTTTGTGTGAGTGTCTCTAAGTAAGGTTTATATTTAATAACAGACCTTCTGATGACTTTTGCATAACAATAAAGCCCTGATTAAATATTCTATTATTAACCGTTATTCACTTACTGTAAAGGTTTTTATTGTAGGCACTAGGAAAATTTTCACTCCATTCACATGTATGTTATTATTTCTTCGTTACTGCTTCTCAGATATGGGACAGCTAATTAGGCTTTCTGAGTATTTCATCTCTGCGATTTCTTGAAGGCCTCTGTTTTCATATTTTTACTTCATAGTAGCATTTGACAATATTCCCAATCTAAGCAACTAATTAAGTTCTACTACTTTTCTGGTCCATCGATTTACCTCAGGTGTTACTCACAAAAACAGCCACAACAAACCATCATCCTCCCAGATGTCCAAACACAAGGGATCTTTTCTTACATTGTGCAATAAAACAACTTTATCTACTTAGGGTCATTGTGATTTTAAAGAAACATGTTATCAGTTATGTGACTGTTAATCCCTTTTCTCTGAGATTGGATTGCACTAGAATCTTGTGATTGAGAGAACAGTAGTCTCAGCACACATGTACTGTGATCTACACATACCCAGAGCCCTCTTTTCACACTTAGACACCCTGAACTCTCTCTGAATAAAGTCTGCATCTCTTCCCATGAATATCCATACTTCATGATACATGTTATTAGACTGCCTTTCCCACTTTAGTGCTGAGAAAAGACTTCATTTTGGCATTTGGAGAACTAATCTGTACTCTTGTCTAATAGATGAAATCAAGCTCGTTCTCTCTAATATTCTTTCTGTAATTGTTCTGTTTGGTATTCTTAGTCTAATTCAAGATTTTTTCATGGGCCTGAGAGCTGTACAATCCCTACTCAGAAAGGCCCTGACTTGGTATAATGTCCTGCTGTCACCATCTTGAAATTCTCATTAATTTTTTAATAAAATCCCCATATTGGTATTTAGCACTGAGCCCTACAAGGCATTTAGCTGGTCTTGGAATAACCACTTACAAATTCATTGTTCATTAAAGAAGCAACTTGCTAGTATCTTTCAATCTCTCTTTACCTCATAGTCACTCTGTTCCATCTTTTCTTCCCACACAAGCACAACGTGTCTAATTTTGCCTCACCAAATCTATTAACTCTGATGCAAAGGTAAGAATTTGGGTAACGCTTGCTGCATAGATATTGAGTGGTGCAGAAAAAAATGAAGACATTTTTTCTTATCATGGCCAGGCACCAGGTCTGAAGATACCACTTGACTCTGAAGATAAGAGATTCCTTCTGATGACAAATCCTGGGAGATGGTTTCATTGGCAGGTCCTTTCTACTCATATCCTTTGACAATGCTTAGACTACAGATCATGGGACACAAATATATATCTGTAATGCTTTTTTAAGATTCTCGGAGCCAGATTAGACATTGTCCCAATATTAAGCCAGGTCAATAAATGGCCTTCAATCTTCAAATTAATGGTGATGGTATGACAGTGGTGGCAGTGTAGATGGTATATGGTGGTGGTGACAGAATAGCAGTGGTCAGGATGGTGGTTTCTGGGGCCAGTTCATGACAAATACTGTCTAGATTTCAGAGACTCAACCCAAATCCTGAATTAGCATTGGGACCCTTCATTATGTTGACATCAAATAATCATTTCCTCTTGGGATTCACGTAACAGTTCAATTGTAAGGCTCTATTATAAAACCTCATTATACCATATACTGTGCCATATGTTATTTTATAGACCAAGATTGAAGACTTCACAGGTTATTCGATAAATACTGTGGCAAACACAACACATAAACGAAACCTCCTTTGACATTGCTCATTACTGAATTACCACAATGGGTTTACATGTCTCTGCAAAGTCTCCAGCAGAAGGGGATACCAGACAAGGGGAAAGAGCAAGAACATGAGTCATATCCATTAATTAGCACCAGAACTCTAATTACTGAACTAACCAGTAAAGCCAACTGGATCTGTGATACACAAGAAAATTTTCTAGCAGCAACCGATATCAATAATTAGGGCTGGAAAACATCACAACTTAAGGAGGAGTCTTGTCAGAAAAGAACATCTGAAGTTGGGCCGGAGTTCATGGAATCACTGTTTTCACCACTTTTATTGAAACCGTTCAGGTCATTCCTCTGAGCAAATCTCTCTCAAAAGTCTCAACTCTTACAACTAAAGTGTTACACAAGAAACTAAGAAAAGTTGTTTTTAGACTTTGTATAGAAGTCTTTGGAGTCGGCGAGGATGTGGAGAAAAGAGAACCCTCATGCACTGTTGCTAGGATCGCAAACTGGTACAGACACTATGGAAAATAGTACGGACGTTCCTCAAAAAATTAAACACAGAAATACTATATGCCCCAGCAATTCCACTTCTGGGTATTTATCTGAAGAAACACAAAACACTAATTTGAAAAGATATATGCACCCCTATGTTCTTCGCAACATTTTTTATAATAGCCAAGATATGGAAGAAACCTAAATGTCCATCAATAAATAAATGGATAAAAAGAGGTGGTACATATATACAATGGAATATTAATTATAAAATAAAAATAAAAAAGAAATCTTGCCATTTGCAACAACATGGATGGGCCTAGAGGGCACTGTGCTAAGTGAAGTAAGTCAGACAAAGACAAATATTGTATAATTTCACTTATATGTGGAATTAAAAAAAAAATTAACAAACAAAATGGAGACTCATAGATGCAGAACACATATTGATGGTTGCCAGATGGGAGGGGGGTGGGAGGGATAGGTCAAAAAGGTGAAAGGATTAAAAAGTACACAGTACCAGTTATAAAAACAGTCACAGGGATATAAAGCACAGCCTAGGGAATATAGTCAATAATAGTATTATAATATAATAGTATTATATAGATTTATCAGGGTGATCACTTCATAAGTTACATAAACGTATAATCACTAGGTTGTACACCTGAAACTAATATAATATTGCATGTCAACTGTAATTGAAAAATAAAAACAAAACTTTGGGAATTACATTTCAACTCAGTGAAACTTTAGTAGTTCATTTACTTTACTTTTAATTAAAGTGCTTTATTAAAAATAATGCTATAATAATTTAAAAAGCTATCATCTATTAATTGTAGGGTCCACTGAATTTACTTTAATACACTTGTTAGGATACAAGTATGTAAAATAGGGACATAATCTTTTTAGAGTAATTTCAATAATTAGGTAAATGGATGGATGGATGGGTGTGTACATAGAAAGATGAATAGATATACATGCAAATGTATATTTTTGTATTAAATTAAAAATGCTGTATCTACTGCAAATTATAATCAAGTTATTTCACTTATTCACACCTTCAGTAAGCCATATTTGAGACAAAATTATATTTTCTAACAAAAGAGTGGGGAGTAAACAACACATTAAAAAATTTAATTATTTTATAAAATAACATAGGTGTTAAAAGTCTTATGACTAAACATACAGGAAACATAAATAACAATTATAGTGGGTGATCACCACATTTCATGTAACAAATGAATTCAATTGCAGTAGGTTGTTGGGTATATTCATTGCAATTGCATTTTCTTTGTCAGCATTAAAGGTAAAGTACTTTATCAAGAACATGTAATGAGCAAGATTAAGTGAGCACAGATCTGCTCCTTGGGGGGCTAAGAGTGCTTAGAACAATCATATACATAAATAAACACATCACATTGAAGAAAGCAGTTGATAAACTGTAACATACACGTTTTGCTCAAATGTACAGAGATCTCGGTGTCTGCTGAGTGTTAGAATATAAATAATGGTACATGAATGTGCATATAAATCACAGGTTTCTACACACACAATTGAAAACCCAACTCTGCTGCATCGACATAGCAGTTTTGCTATGTGAGCATAACTGGTAAAGACACACTCAGCTTGTCTCTAAGTATGTAACCCAACAGAAGAGGACATTTTTGACAGGCACTGTTCTTAACGTGCACTGAATCAATTTTAACAATTGAGATGACGGATATAACGCTCTAAAGTTATAAAGTATTTGTACTGCCCAGAAATCTAGGGGATCTAAGTCTCAGCCTGTAGCATATTTACATACATATAAATATATTTTATATATTTATAAACTGTGAATGCATTTATCTCATTTGACAAACTTTACAAAGTGCATTCCTTCTTCACAGATGTCAAAAATTATTTTGATATTAATTATGTAATTCGGTTAAAAAGCTACAACTGTCTGCTGAATCTTCCATTATTTTATACTAAATGAATTTTAAGTTCATAGTATTTAAAAAAAAAAAAAAAGATTGTCTGCTTTAAAGAAGACATTAGGCAGAACAACTGCACGTGGCCTGGAGAGAATGCATCAGATGTATTTCCTGAATTGCACTTGCTGCATTTGTGTATTTTAATTTTAATTATTAGCTGTTTTGTTTTGTGTTTCTTTGTCTTTGGCTTGTTCTGACTTAAGACTCTGCATCCCACATGGGAACATGGTCCATCTTGCTCATATGTATCCACACTTAGGACCGTGTCTGCTTCAGAGAAACAACTGCTTTTTTAATGACTGAATGAGAAGAAAAATAATCATGTACTAATGACTACTGACATTATAAACTGCTCAACAGAAAAATATTTGCAAAGAGGCACTCATTCATCCTCCTGCTTCTGAGCAGAAAGTCCAGATTCTCTCTCTTGAAACATCTTCGCCCCCTTGAATTATCTAAAGATTTGAGAATATTCATAAATCCAAAAGACTTAAGTCACCATCTGAAAAGGCGTTAGAAAGGACTGGCATTCGGTCCACTGCTGATGTTTCTCCTGCTCACATTCGCTGTTAGAGATTCGTCCTGTGCAATAACATGGGTCCCTGTTTATGTTACAGGGGTGCAAGTTCTTCAACCGAGTGCTGCCTACAGTGGCTTTTCAAGGTGACATCAGTCCTTAGACTAATCCTTAGAGGAAAAAGAAGTCCAGCCACAGACCTGGTTGTCTACATGGACCCAGAATAAGAAATTCATCAATGGCTGTTATTATCTCAAGGCCTCCGAGCCAATTTTTCTTTGTTCTATTTTAATTTTTCACAAGGTATAGTAAAAAACAAACAAGCAAACAAACAAAAAAACAAGAATCCAAAGTAGACACTATATCCTCTTCCACTATCGTCAAGGATATTTTCCATCAGCCCGTCCTATTAATCTACTTTCAACGATTGGAACATGCCCTTTACCTACCATCATAAGAAAGTTAATCTTGTTTCTAAATTATCTTATCTTCTAAAGGATTAAACCCTCTGATAGGACATTCACATACACTAGATTTGAAACGAATAATATGGGGCACAGATGGAAAATAAAATCTGAGTGTGTAATTAGGGAAAATATATTTATGAAAAATTTCATATTTGAATAGCCTTAGGGAGATAACTTCAATGTTTATACTTAGATATTGAAGGGATTTTTTCCCAGTAGATTGGAAAGCACAATGTTAAGGTAACTCACATGACATACTCGTACATATATATATATACACACACACACACATATGGTTGTGAGAGTGATGTTATTTGAGTAAATGAGGAATGCCATTAAAAAATGACGAAAAACTTATAATGTGAAGGGAAAAGACTGCAGAGCAAAAAAATAGATCTCAACATTGATAATCAGTTATTCTCAAAGCATATGATCATTATAGAATATAGGAGAAAGTTGACTCTTGAAACCAAAAGGAAAACTTTATATAAGATTGTAGACCTCAATGTTATATTATAGGATAATAAAAATGAATACATACATACATACATACATACATACATATATATGTACAAGAATTAGGCCATTACTAACCTGACTCTATAGAAATCTCACAGGTAAGTAAATATTTCCATTGACAACATGAATTGAACTGTCACAGAAATTCAGTACTTTGCAAAGTCTTTTATCCAAAGGTACACTTTACCGACAAAGAGTTACGATGCTATTGAAAGACTACCGTGTTTCCCCGAAAATAAGACCTAGCTGGACAATCAGCTCTAATGCATCTTTTGGAGCAAAAAATAATATAAGACCCGGTGTTATTTTACTATAATACAAGACCAGGTATAATATAATGTAATATAATATAATATAAATTAATATAATATAATATAATATAACACCGGTCTTATATTAATTTTTGCTCCAAAAGACATATTAGAGCTGATTGTCCAGCTAGGTCATATTTTCAGGGAAACATGGTAGTTAGGTATGTGTGGTATCAACTTCCAAAACAAACTAAAAGTCTACAATACTGTCAAACTTAACAAGTTTTAAGATCTGTAGTTACATAAACTATATAACTAAAACTTGCGAGGAAAGTTTTAAAATTTCCCTTTGTAAGAATATGAGACATCAGTAACAAAATAGAGAATGTATAAATCTCTACAGATTTAGTTACAGTATAAGTAGTCAGATGGTCAGGACAACATTGTAACAGTTGTTCTAGTCACAAAAATATTTGCCTCCAAACTGTCAAGATTCCATAGAATGTAGGAACGTTAGGAATATTTAAACTACTGAAATAGCGAAATCAAACAGTATCTATAATAATTCCAAAATATTCTGATGATAAAATTCTAGTTTCTTTGCTAACCAGTCCACATTTTGTCACACTTAAGAATTGCTGATTATTTTCATATAGAAAATATAGTAGTGTGCTTCCTGGGAAGGGATGGAATTGAAAGCTGAGAAAGCATTTCAGATTTTGCTCCCTGGCATATGTCGTCCGTTTGGCTCAAATGAACTCTGAAAAGAATTCTAAAAAAAAAGAAAGAAAAAGAAAAGAAAAAAAAAAGAAAAGCATGAAACTGAATTAAAATCTCGAAAAGCACAGGTATATTTTCAAGAACAACCAAGATTGCTTGATTTATCTGTTCTCTGTTCTGCACTAATGTAATGCAGGTTAATTTTAACTGCCAGGTTGACTGGAAGTCTGATGTCTGAGAGAGACAGAGCATTTGTGAAATCCACATAGCTTCTACGGGGCAAGGGAGTAAACATATCGGGTCAGTATCTAGTTTCAACATATATATTTTTTCAAGGAAGCAAGGAAAAGTATTTTTGGTTTTTGTTTCTCGTAACTCCACACAAAATTATCAAAACATATGTCCTAAAATTCAAAGACAGAAATTTGGAAAAGATTTTGACAAATATTCACATAAAGAAAGAAATCTTCCAGATAATACATTCTTTGTTAAGTACTGTACTTTGTATGCCCCAAGTAGACTTGCATAAAAAGCACGTACAAGGAGTTTGCATGAACAATGAAGCAACCATTCTCATGGATAGAGTATTGAACAGGAACAGGAGTTAACAAAAGCCATTTTTCTAAATTAACTGGTTTCAGCATCTCTCCATCCCTATGTTTCATGTTCATCAGCAGTATAATTCTTCTTACCTCTTGAAATGATCATAGACACAACTTCACGAATTTATATTTGCGGGACTAATATTTTCCATCCTTCAGTTTTTCAATTATTTATTCTCCTGTTTATATTTGTCTAGAAACTAATGTTTATTTTAAAGTCTTTCAGTTCTTTCATTTATGGGAAATAAAGCAATGGCTTTTATTCACAATCACACACACAATATTTTAAAATATTTAAAAATCGTTTTTGTCTGGCAAACATAATTTGGCAAAAAAAAAAAAAGTAGAATTTTGTGTTCAATGTTACGAGTGTTAAATTACTTATTAAATTCACACTACTTTACCATTATGAGAGTTAAATTTCTATTTTTAAGCAAGTATTTCAGAGGTTAAAACTATTAATGTTTCACAGGAAATTATTTTTCATCTATCTCCTATGAAATTTATGTTTGTTTCTTTTTTTGTGATAAAACTTATAAATTTTATTATCCTAGAAGACAAAAGAAAATGAGTGCATTCTAATTCACTGGAAATTTCTTTTCATGACAGGCAGTCTTTCATGATTTGGTCCCTGTATGCATTTCTTCCCATATATACTTCTGCACTGTGCAATTTGAGTCCAGACAACTAATTCTAAGAATTTCGGAATGCTACAGTTAGAACTCTACTTTACACAATTCATTTTAATCTACTAAAATAACATGTTGGATGGGTATGTTTTAAAGAGATTCTATTTTAAAATATAAATACTGAATTATCATTTCATTCTTTCCAAAGCTGGTATCTAAAAATCTCTATTACACGTCATTTAATACATGCGGCACCTGTCCTAAAACGCTCCTCTTTCCCTTCCCTTCTTAGGTCTACCCACCGTTCTGAGCCTCATATAAAAGACTGTCCGAAACATTTCATGTTATACAATGCTTGCCTTACCCTGCATTCAGCATCACTGTGATTTTGTACATATCACCCTGAATGGCAATTACTGGTTAACAGTTGCCTCTACTACCAGAATTTATGCCCTGTGAGATCACAGACTATTTACTTGTGTCTTCTGGACATGAAGAGTGTTTGGCATACAGAAGCTATTGAGTGATTGAACAAAACTGATGAGAGAATGAATAAACAATGATTTAAATAGTAAATTATTATTATTGATACACATTAAACAAAACCTTGAAGTGTACTATTTAGTTTAGTTATCTTAATAGAAGGAAAACTAACGAAATATTTTTTTTCTAAAGGTTCTCTTTCTAGCTTTCAATTTTGTCTTGCTTGATTACGTAGATATGTATTTATGCATGCATATTAATATTTTGGGGACTATGAAATCTTTTGAGATTCTGAAGGGTCATTATCTCCCTAGGAAATTCACATGTGACAATTTATATCTAACTTTAAAAGTTTCAAAGGCCTTTGAAATTGAACCAAACATCCATGAAACTAACATTTTAAAACACTTGGTTAAAAAATTAATTATGTATATGAATTTTAATTTTGGACAGTAAGCAAACTTACTTATTTTGATGATATCTTACCAAAGTTTAATAATTAAACACCATTATATATAAATATATATATATATATAACTGCAAATGTATCATTTAAAATTCTGCTTTATTATCAAGTCCTGTTGCAGAGAAAAGTAACATTAGCATATTCATTCCATATTTACTTTCAAGACACAAAATTCAAATTCAACTCCCAAATAAATTGTTTGTTTCCTCTATAACTATCATCTAAGACACCAGGAAATACAGAAAATATTTAACCCACATTTCAATTCAGAAGGAATAAGCCTTTCCAGTATCACATAGGCCACCACTAATCAGCAACTGGAAGTATGAAAGGTCTAATCACCATTTTCCATTCCTATTGTCCTGAATTCAAATTTGGAAAGCTGCATGTTGCCAACTGAATATCTAAACTAATCATGCTACAAGTAATTTGTTTGGATAGTAAGAGGAGATCAGGCCCCTAAGTCTTAGAAACGGAAATTGCCAATTCTGTCTGTATTGTGAGGGGCACGCTCTGATGGAAAGATGAGTGGTCCACAGGGTGACAGGTGGCAGTCAGAGCATGGATACTACAGTTCACTATTGGCATCATAAGTAGATCAAATATCAAGCTGAGTATCTTTTTTTTCACTTAAAATAAATTTTGAAAATATACTGTGTGCCAAGTTAAGTGCTAGACACTGTGTCAAAGGTCATTAAACATACTCTCTGCCCTCAAGGAATATAACTATTACACAACTAAGATGATCAAGCAGGAAATTAGAGCAGGGAACAATAAATGCCAGAGGAAGGTGAATAACAGTGACTATATGTATTTAAAACACAGCAAATAATCTATAATGGAATTTTTTTTTCTTGGAAAGTAATAATAGATGCCCCTATGGGAGCAAAAATTTTCCTATATGGATTAGTCATTTTTATTAACAATCTACCTTTTTCAGTTTAATGTCTAAGAAAAAGTGATCTCTAATATATGGACTGTGATTGAAATTTTCTACTATTTTATAATCCACATTTTACAACTGGATGTCAAGTTGTTTAAGGTTTTGTCCATGCAGAACAGTCATTTTGTAGAAGCCAACTATTTCCCTTTCCATTAAGATACTGTTAAGTACCCTCCTACACACACACACACCACACATACATACCACACACAACACACCACATACACACACCACACACACACACCACATACACCACACACACACACACACACCTACAATGGAACAGATAAAGAAAGTAGTGGCAAGTACTAGATACATTTACATAGCTTAACTCGATAAATTTATTAATAACCATTGAATTTAAATAACGTATTATTTCAAACAATATTTTCAGATAACTAGTAAAGAATACGAATTCCTAGGTCATATTTTCTTTTCTTTTATACAATACTATATTTTTAAATCAACAAACTCAGTGGTTTAATATATACTAATATCTTTAGATACGTATACATTTCTATCCTCTTTAATGACTAGGGATATTTCCTATTTTCTCCCCTTTCTGGCAGCTGGCCAGTGGCTATATGTGTAAGCAGGGTCAATCCTCAGTTTAAAAAACAATAAAAATTGCCTGTTCTGTGTGATATACTTTATATTTATTACAGCTCCTCCACCAAGATTTTTATTCAACTGCTCTGTGTGCTGCCTGAGGACAATAATTATATTTTGCTTACCACTACATCTCAGTGCCAGAAACTGCCTGTCATATGTGGTGCTCAATAAACTATTGTTCATTCTTTCAAGAACTATTTATTGAGCACCTACTATATATATAGTTAGTCACTGTTTTGGGCAGGGTGCTGGAAATACTCTTGGAGTTTAGGAGACACTGCCAGTAAACAAATTTGATGGTTGCAGATAAGGGTAAGTGCTATGCTATAAACAAAATGGATGAAGCATGGTTCGGCGTGTTTTGAAAAGTAGTGGTAGCTACTGTCCATTGGTTTGAGCTGCCCTTTCTCAGGAGATGTGTACCTGCTATGCTGAAACCTAATGACAAGCAGGGACCCATCATATGGAGATTGATTACAAGGAAAAACACATCAATGAGTGATGAAATGAAAGACAGAGATGCTCCTGGAGTGTTCACAAAACAGCAACAATCAATACACCTGAATAGTGAGCTAAGAGTGCAGCCCTGGAGGCTGGGCAGGGGCGGCCATTACTGGCAAGAGCTTATAAATACATTCATGACTTCCTCAAGTCCGAGACAGCTCTGGGGAGTGCTGGAGGAGCTTGCTTTGTATTTTCAGTTAAAACCAATATAATATACATCAGAGAATATCAATTCAAAAATATTTTAGTAGGAAGGAGATAAGAAGGAAAGAAGGAAGGGGGGTGAGGAGAGGGAGAGAGAGAGGAGAGGGGAAGGTAAGAGGAAGGGAAGGAGAGAGGGAGGAAGGAAGGAGAAAAATCTCAAGAACTAGATGTCCAGATTTATATTGTTACTAATTAATGTGAAAATGGTCAAGTTACATTTATTTGCACTCTGACTTTCTGATAGATGTATATTTTTTAACAGTAATTAAGAAGTACAAAATTCACTTTCATTCCATATTTGTTTAAATAATACCTTTACAGTGGAGTGATATTTTCAGAGTAATCAATATAATCCTGGGTTTAGAGGCATCCTGTTGGGTGAGTGTATCCTTATCTGATAAGGAAAATGGTATAATAACACATTCTTTGAAGGTTTCCAGGAGATAACATTTTTAATGTGAAGCCAAATCATTTTGTTTGGTATCTTCCTCTATAGGTTATTCAAAGCAGCAGGATTAGAGAAAGCAGAGAACTAGCTTCTCATTTGGAATAAATCATAGAACCACCTCAATTAGCCACCTGCATTCCTTCAGTCTTTTTCCAGCATGTGATCAAGAAAATATTATTTACTGTTATGATCAATAAAAACCGTCTGCCAAGTATTTGCTGTTTAATGGGAAAATAATGGGCAACATTAAGAAAGGGAAACACTATACATATGCATGATCTCTGTGACATTACAATTCATTCAGAGCCTGGCTCTGTCACTATGAAAGGCAAACAATCAGGAAATGGAAATGAAATTCATCCACAAGTCATCTTTCATCTGAGGACTTTGTTTGACCTTAAAGCTAACGTTATTTAAACAGTTGCAGATTCCTAGATCAGTTATCAACTAATACTGAAGAAGACTAAGGCAGTGTCGATTCTAGATATGAAAGAATTAACTATGTTCGAGTCCAGATGGAGCTTGTGGGTTTTCTGGTTTTGTTTTTGTTTTGCTTTGTTTTTAATGAAAGTTCATTGGGGTGACAACTGTTAGTAAAGTTACATAGGTTTCAGGTGTACAATTCTGTAATACATCATCTCTATATCACGTTGTGTGTTCACCACCCAGAGTCTCCTCCATCACCATATATTTGATCTTGTTTATGCTAATCTAGCACTCCCTCCTCCCCCCTTACCCTCTGGTAACCACTAAACTATTGCCTGGTGTCTATGAGTTTTTGTTTCTTCATTTGTTTTGTCTTGTTCCTTTGTTGTTTTCAGTTTTATATACCACATATCAGAGGGTCCTTCGATAGATGATTGCATAAAGAAGATGTGGTTTATATACGCAACGGAATACTATTCTGCCATAAGAAAAGATGAAATTGTGCCATTTGCAACAACATGGACAGATTTTGAGATTATTACACTAAGCGAAATAAGTCAGACAGAAAAAGTCGAGAACCATATATTTTGTTTTTTACATTCAATAAAGCGCCCCTCCATTTCTCTACTGTCCATCTGGTCTATCTACTTTCTCTGTGTTAATGTTTGCTTACTGACCAAATCCCTGTTTGGCCCTTCATAACTGATGATTTGAAAATCCCAGCTCCATCTACATGGCCTTCATAATCTCCTGCACCATCTTCCTGAGGGTTCTCTTGCAACTCTACGTCCAACTTGATTTCTAGGAATTTGAGTATGTGATGACTATACACTGTTCCACATCAGCACTTGTGATTACTCTCCCTTATGCTTAAAATATCCTCCACACAAATCTCCGTGTGCATCACTACCCTACTTCAATTTTGCATATGGTTAAATATCAAATGTATCTACAAGTGTCCAATGGACATGGTTAACATTGAACGCCAATTCTTTAATTCTATTCCACTGGAAGACTCCCTCATATCTTCCATTTTCCTCTGTTCTGCTTGCATACCCTATACTTCCTTCAGGAAATCCTACTTGCACTACTTTCAGAATTCATATCCAGAATTTAAACACCTTATTCCTCTTGCAAAGCTACCAGACTAATTTGAGTAACCGTCCCTGCTCATCTAGATTACAGCAATTATCTGGTAACAGTTATCCCTTTTTTAATGCTCACTCACTTATAGTCTCTTTTAGAGAAATAGCTAAGTAACTCTTCAAAATAAATGTCAATTATGTCCCTTTTCAGCTCCAAACCCCACAATGCCTCCCCATTTCATGCAAGGTATTATAAAAGCCAACATATCCCAGTGTCCGATGATGCCATGTGAGCTGGAAAACCAAACACTCACACCATAAAACACTCTACCTCACTGGCCTATAGCTACACTGGCCTTAATCTGTACTGACTACACCTATTACTCTTATATTATAGCCTCTGACTAGCTATGGGTCTGTCTTCTGTATGAAAAGTTCAGCTTCTCCATAACAACACAGTGGGCTCCCTAAGATCCTGTGAATTGAAAATATACATAAATAAACTAAAATTTATTTAGGGATGCCAAGTATGGCTGAAAGGTAAGAATATCTATTAATTCATTTTACCATGTCCATAAATGACAAGGGAAAAAAAATAATCCAAAACAAGCAATATAGAAAAACACATTCCATAAGCTGTAGCATGCATTATACGGAGACAAGGGCTGCGGGTTGTGACTTTAGCCCTTAAACATTAAGGGTAAAGGGAGGCAATGAGTTTGACCTAACAGATATTAACATATATTAACATATATTAGCATATATTAACAAAACAAGGCAATGACAATTAAAGGAGTGAGGTATTAGTGCAAGAGCAGATACACAGATCGATGTGACAGCACAAAGAGATTAAATTCAGGCTAATAACATTTAACATATTAAATTCTAATGTAACATGGAAGCATATACTAGAGATGATATGGGAAATAAGAGAGGATATGAGAAAATAATGGGGAAATGATGTATCATTTAGCAATTGATTTTAGAAACACTGGTTCTTTACATAAAAAAATAGAATAAGTTGGATTCAATATATTGAATGCTGTATGTGAAAGCTAATAAAAAATGAAATGGAGACAAAAAAAAAAAAAAAGGCGAGAGGGCAAGAGAATAGCTTTGACCTGAAAATAGGGAAGAATTTGTTAAAAAACAACAACAAACAAACAAACAAAAAACCTATAGAAGCCATAACAAAAAGTTTTATAAAGTCCGTTACCCCAAATTAAAGATAATAGGTATCTATCAAAATAAAATATGATACGAGCACTATATTAAATAGGATTACTAGCAAGAATACAGAAAAAGGGAATAACAACTGAACTGGAAAAATGGACAAAGAATATGAAAAGTAAGTGCAGAAATGGAAACACACAAAGCACAAGTACATAGCACTTAAAATCAGTAGTGATGGGAAAAAGCACATCAAAATTACCATGAGTAGTTGCTCTTCCCCAGGGTAGAGATACACTAACAATATGATCCCCTTGGATAGCTGACATGCACAGCCCATGAATTCTGTTCCAGAGAGTGTATCACAACAATTTTCCACTCATGTTTATAAAAGCACATGTACAAAGATTTTTATTACAGCGTTACTTTTAGCAGTTGAAAGTTGAAGGCGACCTGATTGTACTAAGGTAAAAAAGATAGGCAATAGTGGTGAATGCATGCTCCTGGCATACTAGGAAAGAAAGCACTTAGACATTTACATGACAGCATGGTTGTATCTAAAATATAAATATGGTAAAGCAGTTAGAAATATAATGCATTTATGTAACATATTATGGTTTACAAAGTTAAAATTGAAAAAAAAGTTGAAATTGAAAAATATTTTTTCAAAGACATGAATATAATGCACATTGAGAGAGCATAAACAAACAAAATAACCCATAAGTACAATAAAATGATGACAGCATGTTAGTGGTGAGAAGTGCTGATGGGGTAGTGGAGTGATTTACAGTAAAATAAAAGTTAACATATATAAATCAAATGACAGAGGAGACTTGCAGGGACCGATAACTTTAATGGGCCTTCAACAGGAGGGTGTGATGATCTTAACACTTCACTAGAACTGAAAGATTAAAAAAGAGATGAACTACTAGTCGTCTGTCCAGTCTTCTGAGAAGCAGAAACAGAAATGGACTGACAGGAGCGAGAATGTCATTAGGAGAGCCGCCTGGAAACAGGGAGAAGATGATGGAGTCATCAGGCCAGGATTTCAGTCTGAGCCCCAAGGAAGGAGACAAGAGAGGAAGGTTTGGTCGGAAGCGCCCCAGATAACGCAGGCTAAAGAAGCTTCAGCAAAGCCAGGCCACCTCTTCCTGGAAAGAGCCTGACTTAGCATCCCACCCATGCCCAGTCCTTGGGTGTGAGCAGTCTGTGAGGAAAGTGGTCTCGTGTAAACATTAGGATGGGTTTCGGAATGTGACAGATGGGGCTCAGGTCTATTATCTGGTATGAAGCCTGGTATAGGAAAATAAAATGATAGATTGATAGATACATACATAGACAGATAGATAGATATGTATCTTCTTCAAGACAACCTGATTGCTCTCATAATCTCCCCTAAATTAGCATGGCATAAATTGCCGCATTTCTGAGTATAAATCATTCAGAATAGGGAGCCTTGTCACACATATAAAATCAACAGTAAAACATGGGATCATGCACCAATGCCAAGAAAGAGGCTCAAACGATTTCTACAAACAATGCCGTCATTTGCCGAATTCAAGAGAAGGAAAGAGGAAGATGTGCGGTGCCCAGAAGTCCCTGACCTCCCTCCAGAAGACCTCAGCTGCAGTCACAAACACCTCGTGCAAAGAATCCCCAAAGGCACGGAGCACAATTCCATGTCCTTGTTTTCCATCCTTACGCAAACATAGTGACACTCAAAGGCCACATTTCCCCCGCAAAGGAAACAGAAGTCAAGACCTTTTGCTAATAAGATGTAGGAAAGCATTACAGTTTGCTTCTGTCGATCCCAAACGGACCACCACGAGCTTTAACACACGTTAGGATGAGGATGTGTTTTTAGCCTGACATTCAGTGGTACCCATTGACCATGCAAAGGCTGTCATAGCTTGGTGGCTTTTGCCATGAGGAAGAGAGAGTGTAAGTGACAAACACAACAAATGAAAGTAAAGCGCAGATTGGCTTGATATTGCTGACGGGGACCTGAGGTCACTTCGATTTTGATTCTCCACACACGCCAGTTTGAGGTGGGCTTTGACCTGTGTTTAGGGGGCCTGCAGTGAATACTACTGAGCTGCTCAACCAGTGCTTTGTTAACAGCACTGTGTGTGTTCTCATGAACCGCGTCAGCTGGCAGAAGGATCAGTTACCACGGAATGATAATAGCTTTAATTTGGGAGTATTTATTGAATTCTCATATAACCACACTGAATACTTACAACAAACATTTGGTAGGTCATATTGTCATGATTATAAAAGAAAAAAATAAACATACAATGATTGTGAGACTAAGGAACTTGTCATAGAAAAGCAGCAGAGCTGAGATTTGAGCTCAACTCTTTGGGGTCCAAGTCCGCGCTAAGCAGTGTCTTTTATAATCAAACCCTTTATTTAAGGGAATTGTCTGGGAAAGTTTGAATGTTTAAGAACACAAACCCAAATAGAGGCAAGCCCATAAACAGGGTATCACACCTTAATAGTATAATTCTTACATTCGAATCTCCACGTCTATTCTACTAAAGTAATGCATAGTGAGAAACCAAATAAATATATCAAATGTAAAATCTATATGATTTCATAGAAAGAACATTTCTCCTCGATGAGACTCTTCTAAGACAAATACATTTCTGTAAATAGACTACAGCCTTCCTCTGAGAAAAACGGAGGTGTAAATATGAATTTTCAATTTGGGAAAATTTATACACCAATTAAAACCTAACTGTTTTCATTTATTAAGCTTGAACACTAGAAAACCATTGCGATTTTTCCAAATATTTGAATTATATATGTCCTCAGGAAGAAATAAACTTCAAGTTTTTGAACTGTTGCAATCTGTGGGGTCATTAGTCTAACTGCCAAATCAATTCTGCTGCTCAATTTAAGGTTTTACACACCATTTGGTGCATTTATTTCATCTGAATGTAAGTATGAAGTTCCATATTAAATTGAAATGGAAATCAGTTTGAAACTGAATGTTTAGTATAACATATTTAAAATGTTTTAACAGATGGGTATTTGATTCATATAGACATTACAGCCAGTCACTTGATGCATATGCAGGAAAATACATGGTAACACACACACTACACACACATATAGAGTCCATCTTTTTCTACCGAATTCTCAAATGGGTGGTCATTTTTTGATGATTTTGCAGTCATTTCTAGTCTTGAAAAGAACGTTTTTCAAAATTTCACATGTCATGTACAGATATCTAATCCAATAACTATCCACAAGTGCCATTTTTGTATTAGACATGATACAAAAGCACTGGAAGACATAATAAGTGAGCGATTTAGGTCCTGATCTTGCAATTTTTACAATGATATGAACATGTAACACAAATAATCCAAAAGGCAATACAAATTATGCAAATAAATTCATCTAAATGGGAAATACTATTGTATATGGAGCACAGGAAATTATTACTAGATGACACTATTTTTAGATAAGCCTTAAAGGGTGATGAGAACATGACAGCACACAAGACACCCTTGAGTTAACTTTTTAGAGACTCCTTAGTATTAAAACATGCTTAAATTGATCACTCCTTCTGATTTACCAAAGAGTAGAAAATATTTTTGTGGAGGCTGAGTGTTATATTTAATCTACCTAAAACAAACACACACACACACACAAACATCATTCCTGGAGTTCTTTAAGAGGCTTCTTCTAATTTAGATATCTAGCATCATCTATTCTATCCCAGAGAAGAAAACAAACAAACAAACAAAATGCTGAGTGGGAAAAAATTCTTTTTCTTTTTTGAAAAATAATAGTACATTATCACCTGTTAAATATAAGGATAACTATCTAATGATCAGTTAATTATCACAAATTAACAAAATAATGAATATCAAGAATTGAAATTCTGTATGCATCTAAGCTAGGACTTATGCCTATATGAATGTCTGATTACTATAAATGTTTATGTTTGATAGATTAAGAATGGACTTAAAACATTAAGGTATTTGTAAATATAACAGTGCTTTAGAAATTGTCCTGAATCTACTACTGTTTTAATATATATTGTATGAAAAAACAAGATCAGCAAAACAACCAGATTATCTATTTTTGTTTAGATATGATGCAGATCCAAGCGAAGCCTTACAAATCCCTTAGGTTAGGTAATTTCCCCATTTTACTAGAATACGAGAACCTTCAAGATTTATTCTCATGCTTCTATGTGTTCTCAATGCAGTCTAATGAAGAAGTAATAATTACTCCCCAAACTTGTATTAAACTTAATTATCTGGATTATTGAATTATTTGGAGTATACCTGATTCTGACCTTCAAATAATGCTGTCTGAAAGAAATAATACAAAATGCAATCAGCAAATAAAAATTACACATCTTTCTCTTTATATGATGGCAATTTCTCTTTATATAGATTTCAAAAAAAGAATTGTTTAAAAAATATTTAGTGGTTATCACCACTAAATATCATGATTCCCCATCTCAACTAAAACCATGTTAGTTTTAACTAGAAGAAAGCTAACAATTTCAAAAATACAACTGTCATATCAATTCATTATTAATTGCCTTTATTTTTAAATCAAAGAATATGTGAACTACATTCTTGAATATATGGAATGCACATATAATAATAACCCATGTGCATTAATATGGTTACATCTTATATACTTTCTTCATTTTGAGTCATTTCCATTAGCTTAGTAGGGGCAAGATTTCAAATTAAGTTTTGAAGTATAAATGCTACTAAATAATATTTCTTGCAACCCAAACCAGGGCCAATACAAAACTTAAGTTTCTGATTTTTCTAGAAATATAATTTCCTGAAACATTTTCAATCACAAAATAATTAATAATACATATATCATTTTACAATTGCAGGTTTAATATAACCAAATTTCTTTTTCTTTAGCTTACAAATTTTCAGAGACTAATACATTGAACTTGACATTATTTTCCACTGATCACGTATACAGACCTACACTCAGGATCTATCTTAGAGTGGTTATAGCATTGCTGATATCCAAGATGGAGCTTGTCCACACTGGGTGCTTGTCCTTCACGGAAATACTAATTATAATTAGCACATGTCTCATCAGAGACAACACGATCATTCTTTCACAAACCTTCCCCATTTACCTTATCTTTCAGGCAACCACAGTCTTTTATATCAGTGTTCCCTGGCTGAGACCCTGGTGGGGAGGTCTACATAAGGATACTGTCTCGAGACTCATTAAAAAAAAAAAAAAAAAAAAAAAGAAAGACTACAAAGAAAACACACATCCTAATTTCTTAAGACCAATATGAGAAGAGACGTACAAAATGCATTTATAGCATCCCAACTCTGACATGATCCCTCAGCTTTTAAGGGAAAAGTTTTCTGGTGCTCTATGAGAAAGATAAAAACATGGACTTAAAATGTAAGTGTAAAACTATTTTTTTTTTAAATTGGACTCCAATAAATGTACCTCTCTGTCATCTCTTTCGTCAGCTTTTAGAAATCTATATTTATTATTATTATTATTATTATTATTATTATGGAAATTGTAATATTTCCTAAAAAGCAATTTAGAAGTTTTTTCTCAAGTTGTTCTGATAAATTGATCAAGTACTACATTTGTTACATGAAAGCAAGCTGACATAGAAAAAAAAAAATTCAGATGGCAAGTAAGTAAAAGTTTCCATGAAAATGAAAGGTAGAGCCAAGTATGGTTTGCATACATCAGTGTGCTAATGCTACTTTGTGACATCACTGAGAGCTTTTGACAGCTCTACTGCAAATTGTATGAACCAGCGAAATATTAACTTGTACAAACCTTAGTAGAGAATGAAATCTTAGCTGGCTTCGCATATTCTGTGACATTAGTAAGCAATCCTAAAGTATATTAGAGAAACTTTATCTGGTTAAGTGCATGTATCTTATTTTAATATTTTTCAGCACCATTTTCCAAATTAAATTGAGTATTGAAGAGGCCATGTTTGTACTAAATAGAATAAGGAATGGCCCTTTTGCATTAAGATTGAGAGAGAAAACATTTCTACTTAAAAAGCATTAGAGATGTAATGTGCTGCTTTTTTTTGAGTTGCATTTTGTCAATTTATTTGACTTGGAATATGGCGATATATAAACGTTAGTAGTCACTAAGCTATGGCAGGCAGGTGCAGTGTGCTTTGCCAGTGGAGAGCTGACATTTTTATGAGCTCTCTCAGCTGGAGCAGCAAAGGAACATGGGAGAGTAAGGGAAAAACACCTGTCACCCACTCGTTTTATTTTCAACTGTAGGATCTTGAAGGGAGAGAAATTACATTAAAATAAAATACCCACCATGATTAGGACACAGGCAGTCTACCCATGCCGTTCGGATCTATTATCCTTAGGTAGAAAGAATTTTAAATATATAATAATATTTCTCTTCAGAATATATTCAGATAAGTATTTGATGAGCTATAGTGCATTACGTATTGTTTACAATCCACTGCAACCTAAAATATTTTTTTTTCTTTTTTCTTTGTACTGATGAGAACGCCGTAATGGAGTCTCACTGTCTTTTGCAGTACACCTTTTGACAAATGCTACACTTGGTTTAGAGAACAATGGAAGATTACAGAAAAAAAGAAATGCATTAGGGACTGACCCCATGGTGCCTGGGTTGATAATTTTGTCATTTCAAAGGAGCACCTGAAGTCATGGCTGAATCATCAACACCAAGAAAACAAACCAATAGAGAGAGTGCCCCTTGAAGAAACTGCAGGGAAGATATGGTGACAAAAGGGACAGACTACTAAACTGGACAGAGTGTTCAGAAGTCTCCTGGAGGACAGACAAATTGGGATTTGAAGGCTGTGATGAAATTATATTGTGAGAGGGAAAAAATCATACTTAAAGAAATAGCTTTTAGGAGCATATATGAAAAGGCATAAATTACTAGTTATATATTATAAGTGGGAAAGGGGAGAAAAGCTTTCTAGTAAAACTAAAAAAAAAAAAAATGATTGTGAGTAACACTATACAGAGATTTGAAATCATAGAAGGAGATGATTAAGGGGGTTTGAGCACACTGTAGCTACTATTAGCTCTGATCTTATCTCTTTCAGCCAAAGGATCAATCCAAGATTATCTAGAACCAACTGAGAATGTAGCCTCAATTCCCAACTTAATGAGCGCAGATTTTGTAATTTTATTCAGAGCCTAATGCGGGAAAAGTGGTTTTCAGAAAAATGACATCAGAGAAACTACAGGAACACAACTTTGACATGAGAATAATTATAAATACATCTTTTATGTTAAGATATTGTAGAAGAACGTCGTCATGCCCAGAATGGGAGACGACTTGTTAAACTCTCATTTTCCATTTCTTTTGAGTGGTCTCATCTCTCCCTTCTGTAGAGTGAACTTGAAACTAAAGAGAGCTTCCTTGTTTCACTGTAGCTTTCTATTCTCAAGTCAAGAAAGAAATGTCAGCAAAGGCAAAAAACAGCATAAAGAAAGAGAAAGCATGAGAAGAGAGCAGAGAATTGCTTTAGGAAAGAGCATCACTTGAAAGCATCATTTAGAAGATTTCAGTGGAGAGGCTATGGACAAAAAGGGGTGCTGTAATGCTACGAATTCCTAACTGGGCAGGTCCTGGTAGGTGGTCAGCCCAGGCCTGTAAGTTCTTTAGTGAAAGCTTTTTTAAAGCCAGCCCCGTTCATAGTTTCTGTGCATTTAGGTTAACACATCTCTGAAATGCCAGAGGTAATACCACTGGAAGGTGGTAACCACCCTCTAGAGAGCACAGAATCGTAACTCTCCTGTAATCAGACCCCCGCCTTGCTTTCTCCCACCTCCTGTCAACTTCCTTAGGTTCCCTCCTTAATTTCAAATGCATAAAAGAAACTGCAAAACTGTCATTCTGGGGAACATTTGAGATGTTACTTCCTGGCAACTGTCACTTTAGCTCAAATAAACTCACACAAATGCTCTATAGGTTTGGATGTTCGTGCATCGAGGCCACACAGGAGAGTGGCAGCTAAACTAGAGGTCAATTTATTCACTTCTCACCAACAAGTCTGGTATTATCAGCTGAGCTTTGATGAAGCAATCTCTCAGAACAATTATGTGTACATCTTTATGAAAAATTGAAAACTCTTCCCCATATTTCATCATCAGAAGGAAAAGAGAAAATACTTCCATCAATGAAGAAATGTAAGCTAAGTGGCTGAAAGGACATAATTGATCACCATGGCCTCCACATTTTCAAAAATTAATCAGGCATTCATATTTTGAAATAAATAAAGGGGTTTACTAAGTCATTATCCCAGAAGGAATAAAATGAAGCTATAAAAGACAATTAAAATATTCGTTGAAAAACTATAATATGTCAGGCCCTCTTATAGGTGGGTGTGGGGACAAGGCAATAAACAACATAGATTTATTCCTGTCCAGATGGTGATTATAACCAGTGGAGATATGCCGTATATATTAATAATAGAAATAACAACATGAAAAGAAAGGAAAGAAAAAGAAGTATAAAGCTTCCTGAGAAAAAGGATTATAGACTCACTACTATATGTCTATGCCTCTCAGGTTGAACATTTGTTCCCCTGACAAAGTCACTTTCATGGGATTATCCCACCCAGAGTAGACATACTTCTGAGAGATGGATACACTAAAAATAAAATAAAATAAAATAAAAAGCATTAGTGTAAACATGAAATTGAATTGATTAATTCACGGTAAAAGGTCAATATATTACCTTGTGTTCTGTCTTTGCAGGCAGAGGTTGGAATATACATCTTTAACTTATCAGCCCACCTTCAAAAGTTTATACTACGTACACATTGTATATATGACTCTGACAATAGAACCTACAACTTAAAACTTTGATTTGTCCTGTCCCAGCCTTTATCTCATTGTCACACATTTTATTTTTACATACTCATATGTTATAAAACCCACACTACATGTTAAATATGATTTTTGTTTAAATAGTTAACCACCTTTCAAAGAAATTTAATTAACAAAAAGTATGTATTTACCTATACATCTATCATTGTTTACGTAAGGAAATTTAGGGTTGCATCGGGCCTCATCATAGTGAGACTATTCGGGGTTATCTGGATGGGACAGTGTAATGACAAGATCCTTAGAAGAAGATAAAGGCAGAAAAGAGGGTGAGAGGGATGCAATACAAGGACCTGAAGAGGTGGGAAGCTTCCAGAAGCTGGAAAAGGCAAGAAACAAATTATCCACGATAGCCTCCAGAAAGAAATGCGTCTCTGCTGCCAGCTCAATTATAGCTCATTAAGACCCATTTTGGCCTTCTACGATATCGAACTGTAAGATAATAAATTTGAGTTGTGTTAAGCCATTAATCCTGTGGCAATGTGTTGCCCGAGCCGCAGAAACTAATACACCCTCTTCCCTTACAATGGGAACTCTTAAGACCATCAGCTGGGGTAATCCTAGGGCTTGCCTTCTTTATTGTCTGCTTCTCAGGGATAACTGTCCTTTGTTACTTGATATCCAGTAAATGGCTGTTTCTTTTACTATATATATATAACTTTATATATATATGTATTTCTTTTACATATATATATATATATATATATATATATATATATATATATATATGTATATATAACTTTATATGTATATATATTTTGCTTTGGGTTGTTTCAGGCACAAGAGTAAATTCAGTCTCTATTACTCCATCTTGGCCAGAAGCAAAATTCACCAATATGTTTCTTAATGATAAAAAATATTAGTGGAGTCAAAGATGTTTCCTTTCTAGCTGAGCAATTAATTTATAAGAGACTAATCAAGTTAGCTAACTTCATTTCATTTTAATTATTTTACCAGATAATATTGGCTGCAATCATCTAGATAATTTTAGGTGAATAAGCTCTTATTCAGAAGAAATATTTGTTCCGGAAGTACTGCTCAGTCATTCCTTTTTGCATGAAGGTGAGCAGGACACCTTCTCTGGTGATTCTGGTGCCAGTGATTTCAACAGAGGGAGATAAGAAAAAAGTGAGGGTTGTCCCCAGGAGAACGGCAATGAGGCAATTACCTAAATTAATTTGCTGGGAGCTACAACCTGGCCTTATTGCAGAGAGCAGGAGAACGTGATACACTCAGCAGCTGCACGTCTGCTCTTCTAAAGAGAGAGTCACATTAGCCAAGACTCTGAGATTGATGCCTTTCAATCTGTTACAAAGTTCAAGACACTTAACAAGAAGCCAGTCAGACTTTTTCCAGAACATTCTCTCCATACAATGTACATATGTAGAGAAATCATCAGCGTTCTCTTTAGTGACTTTAAACACAGAATAGGGAAAGGAGGAGGGGGGAGAGTCAGCACACAATTCAGATATTTACAGGCATCAGGCTAAAATACCCAAATATATTTGACTCCAAGAAAGGTATATTTATCTCCGCGACCAGACAGATCCAGTCCCTAAATACTTCTTCCTTCCTCCCTGAGTGCCGCCAATGTTGGTTCCTGTGAATTTCATTTTTCCTGTAATTACTTTTCAGAAAAATTATTCTGCATTTTTTCATCAGATAAGGTAGCGTTTTCAATTAAATCTCAGCTAAATTCTCTGAGCTCGTAACATATTATGTCCCTTTAAGCAGGATTTTATAGAGTGTGTGTGTGTGTGTGTGTGTGTGTGTGTGTGTGTGTGTGTGTAATCGTATTTGTCCCTTCTAGGAATCAGGTATATTGGCTGTTGATGTATTCACAGAGGTTGAGGAGATGGGGAAAGACAAACCTCATTTTCTCAATTTTGTTACTCTTCATGAATTTCAGAGCCTAGGAATGTCCCTGGACGGAGAGGCCACAGACGCACAGCCAAGGTTTGACAACTTTGATTTCTAGTCCTCCATCAAAGGTGACACTGCAACTCAAGTCCCTGTGCCATGGTCTGCTTAGCACTTGTGCACAGCCCACGCGCACTGCAGCTTTCCGCCCTGCCTTTCACTGCAGAGCACAACAGGTAGTGAGAGGCAGTTGGGAGGAAGGAGCCCTGAGTGGCCTCAGCCTTCACTGCTGGCCACAGCTCACGGCTCTGGGCACTGGGGGCTGCTGCCATGTGCAAACAGAGAACCTGGGAAGTGTGCACTCGCTGTGTTTGGTTTTACTGCTGCTGTGACTGGTGAAAGGACAGGCCCAGTTCCCTCCAGGACACTGTGGAGGAGAGGACATAAAACACTGGTTGGGCAAACTCTCTCCTCGGTACCATCTCCTGCCTGTGGCACTGAACCTTGTCTGCCCAGGTTGCCACGCCTTCCTCCAGGCCACGTCACTTACTCTGCATGTCCCCCAGGGTTTCTTCACATTTGGTCCCTCAGCCCCTTGCCCTTCCATCTCCCTTGTGGCATCAGCATGTTGACTGAGAGCGAAGCCATACTGTGTGAGACTCTGCCATCTTCTCAGGAAGCTGAAGCCCCTCGCGTCTGGCCCCAAATCCATCCCTTCTCTCCATACCCATCACTGCCCCCCAGTTCCATCTGCTACCATCTCTCACGTTATCCTTTCGCTATCCCCAGCCCATTCTCCATGTGTGAACCAGAGTGATTTCTTGTAAAAAAAATAATAAAATGTGTTTGTATTAACTACCCATTTCAAAGAAAATGCACTTATCACATTTTAACCTGACTGATAAGCCTCTCCATGAGCTGGCCTCGCCAGACTCAGGAGCTGAGTGATGCTCCCCTTTCCCCACCACGCTCTTCTGCCACTATGACTGGCTTTTGTTTCTTTAACTATCCAGTTCTCCGTCATGAATTAGGGAACTAATGTATGTTTTCTCTCCCCAGAATCCCTTTTATTGAGTTTTAGTTTATTGAAATCCAATGGGACCCATGTTGATTCAGGACCATCTCTTGTATGCTTTCATAATGCTTCCAAAAACTTTTCACACTTTAAAATGTCTCATGTACATATGGGATTATACAAGAGACTATCTATCACCACCTTCATCTCCCCAGTAAGCAGGCCATGTGTCTATTTTCAGCCATCGTTTTATGCCTACTAGTTATCATGTTATCTGCACAGAGTAAATATTCCACTCGTATTTTTAAATGATGGAATACGTAGTAAAATTAAACTGTGTGTGTCCTCAACTCTACTTTACATGATTCAGTGATAGTGTTTTGTCCATATGTGTTCTGATCTATAGAATCTGGGGTATGCGTTTCACTGGGATGATGTTTAAATGTATCCTTTCACTACATAGTATGTCATTTGCTCTTTTGGACATATCATTAAGGGTACCCTTCATTCTTCTTGGGAAAATTAAAAGGAATTCACATGGAAAATTATATTACTTTTTGCTTGTAGGAAATACTTTCTCTTATTGACGTCTAAATGTTTTGTAACAATGATGAAATCTTGATAATTATATGAAAATTTCACTATAAAAGTATGTATCATTTCCATAAGTCACGTGTTGAGCAGAGAGAGCTTGGTGCAGAGCTTGATATATTGACGATTTGTCAGCCTTGGCGACACACGGGAGGTGAAATGTATTTCAGTCTATTGTAGCAGAAACAGAAGCCATCTCAGGACCTCAGCAAACTGCTCATACTGAAGATAAAAATGTCCCCATATATTGTCACAGTATTTGTATTAATATTGTGCCCCCACGGTTTTTACTTAAGTCTTTTCTATTTGTCTCATGCCCATGCCAGTCTCCACGCCCTCCCATCACTGTGCTATCTTGTCATACGATGGGGACGGTGAATACGGCCAGTACAAGTTATTCAATGCTTAAGAGATGCTGCTTGACATTTCTTGTTTCAATGATCATGCCCTACATCAGGAATTGCATTACAAAATACTTGAGCTTAGAGACCAACACTTATTTTCCTTTGTTGGATGCATACAGTTCAATCCTGGACATAGGGACAGCTTAGCATAAAGAATCAAGAAGACACTTTTTGTGTTTGACCAATTTGGACTTAAATTCCAACTTTGCCACTTTGGTTGAATGGCCTTAGAAAAGTCATTAAATCACCGTGACATAGTGTCTTTATCTATATCGCCAGGTAAGAACAGAAGACAAAATTATATAAACCATTACCTGACAATTCATGACCAATAAATGACATAGCCTTCCTTTGTTAGAATGGCAAACATACTATAGAACGTAGGTGAAAAAATTCTTACAAAGTAGATATTCACCAAATAGCAAAACCATGATATTTTCAGGTCCTGTGCACTATGTTTCATAACAAAAAACTTTTCTCGCAGAAATCAATAGCTGTGAATAAGTTGCATTGGGTTATATTTCATGTTCAGCGACACACAGAAAAAGTGTTACATTCATAGTTTTTTAAAACCAGGATGCTGCAAAAGTAGATTTTTTTTTCTTACATATATTTGTGCAATTTACTTTTTTCTTGAGAGCCTTTAATTGTCTGCAAAGAAATAAGCCTTTAGCCTTTCCGATTTTCAACGTAACCTTTTCTGCTTGAAAACCTCTTAAAAGACACAGCCTCTTCTACAGCAGGTGTGGTGTTTAATGATGTTTTGATGCCATATGTCAAATCTCATCACTTGCTGTGAGGAGTGACATTTCTCTTGAGAGCCCCCAGCAATGGCGATGCAAGGTCTCGTGGGCATCTCACACAATACAAAAACAGCTCCTGAAGCCAGCACATTTATTTTCTGCACCCTGCAAGGGAGCAGAAACTGTACCATTCCCATTCCTCACCTTTGAGCAAGACAGTGTGTATATTTACAGCGCATGCGTGGACACGTTTTCTTAGCAAATAATTTATGACAATTGCTTTAAACTCCAGTCATGCGTTCATTCATTGTTTGTTCATTCTGTATAGTTTTATAAATTATAGAGTGTGTATAAAATAATAGAACATATAAACCTTAAACCACATTTAAGAAATGTTGTCTCTGATACCAGAATATACATTTCTTATATTTGTATTCATAAACTCTTTGGACATCACAGCCAGTTAAGTGAGGATAGTTTAAAATTCTACTTAGTCAAAGCTGCATCTTTAATGGGTGAGATATGGAAGAAATATTGACAGAAAAAATATTGAAAATATGTTCTCTTTTTTAGATCACTTGGGCAATTTTGCTGAGGCACATTGAAAGGTTATTCAAGAGTTTGGTACTTTCACACTTCTGTTACCAAACAGGGTTGGGACCAGAAATCCAGGGGACATTTTAGGAATGAGTATAGAAGTCCCTAGGCACGTACTTCACCCCCAAATATCCTCAGGGAATTTCCTCAGAATGGTGACTCCAGCATGAAAGTCTCTGTTTATACACAGAGAACAATTGTCTAGCATTGCGAATTCTCCATACACAATGGGGACCTCTTTTAATCTCTAAAGTCGTCATGAAGGAGCTCATTTCTTAGTGGGTTTCTGAATTGTTAGATGAAATATTATTAAAGCAGGTTATAGGGACTCACTCATCTACAAGGATTCAAGAAAATATATTGTCTCACATGTAAGAATCTATAATTAGGCAATGTGTCATTATTGTAATGTGTTATTATTCAATACACATGACACACATTATTCAGTACACATTACACTGTAAGATTTCCAATGTTTCATCACAGAAACCTTAAAATGCAGAAAATGTCTTAGAAGCATGTAGTGAAAATGAATTTGGACACCACCTAAGTTCTACAATCATCACTTCATTCTATTTTGTTTATTACGTATAACGAGTGCCAGAAAAATGTATAACAGGACTTGTATTCGTCTTTTGCTATAGGCATACATTGAGTATTACAATTTTAATACAGTTTTTTCCTTCCTTAAAATACATATATATATATTTTTGGCACCCTCTGTATATCAAATCCATCCTACCTTCATCCACGAATGCTTCTTGTTTTTAAGACAGTCACACTTTACCCCTTCATATTTTGTTATGCATTCTATAAACTGGAGCCCAATATGTTTTACGGTCAGTTAACACTTCATGGAATTGCAATTCCTTGAAACTTTAGTATGTTTAATATATTTACAGTTTATATATTAACATTGACACAAAAATCCTAAAGATAATAGTAGCAAATCAAACGCCACAACATTTTGATTTTTAAAGACTTCTACTTCTAGTTGGACACACATCATCCAGGAAGGTGAGGAGCAGATGACACTAGGAAAACCAAGGGAGACGTGGATGTCTTCGGTTTAGCCTCACAGCAATAGAGATAATTAGCCGTGTCTGCGTACCTTCAGAAATACACTAAGAGTAAATTAAATGTGACTCCAGCTGACAAATTCATGATTCTGGCATATTTTTCTTTCCCTTGGCCTCATGGGTTCAGAGAAAAGAGTGTGGGTCACTGTGTCACCATTCTCTGGCACAGGGGTGCGATGCCTTCCTCTCTTACCCATGACTGGTCAGGGGAAACTAGGAAAGCCCTGTTCATGAACTTCTGGGAAAATAAAAAGTGACAAAGAGTGTCGCTGTCCCAACCTTTAACTTCATCTATGAAGCAAAACTAGACAAAAATCTCAGGGAAGCTTTCTGCCAGAATCTCTTTTTATAAAACATGAGGCTGCGTGCCTACGTAACCCCTCGCTGCGCACTCCTTCCTTACATGCTCTTTGCCCAACGTGTGGCAGTCAAGCCTCAAAGGACACCTTTCCTTAGAGAGCATTGCCTCTCTCTCTCTCTCTCTCTCTCTCTCTCTCTCTCTCTCTCTCTCTCTCTCTCTCTCTCTCTCCTCATTACTTGGTGGAAAATAAAAATAAGAGAAAAAAAGAAGAAGACGAAAAGCAGACATTGTAGTAGGACTATTTCACGCATTTGCTTATCTTAGGAAAGTAATTCTTAGAACACACCTGCAGTTAACTCTTATGGCTACTCATTAACAGGTGCTTTGCTTTCTTCTCCCCTGCCATCTCTGGCCCCACCGTCCACGGCCAGAACCCCTCCTTGATGATTTTCATTGGGTTTTGTGCTCTGTTTCGGTTATTGCTTTGTACCAGGAAACAGTCAACCTTTGAAAAATCTCCCTGCAGGAAAAAGGAGCAAAGAACAAGGCTGGTGTTTCCGGCAGAGAATGAGCAACGGGCAGGAATCCTGCGGAAGGTGGAACCCAGAGGAGAGCAGACAGTAACCCGTCGCCCTGCTCAGCCCTGCTGAATGAGCGAGCCTGTCAATAATTCAGACCTACTTTCTCTATGAGCAATATGTTAAAAAAAAAAAAAAAAAAAAAAAAAGACAGAAAGAAAGAAAAGAAAAACTTTGTCTTCTTTGAAATATCTTTCTGGCATCCCTCTGAAAGGGAGGTACACACATGCCAACTACCCGCTAAAAAGCAAACAAACAGCCCCAGTGAAATGACGGATTAAAAAGAATGTGTGTTTTATGAAGTAGAAGGAAAAGAGAAACATTTAAAAAGTTTCACCTTGCCATTTAAATTAAATCAGAGATAAAACAAGAAAGAAAAACACCTCTGTGGAGACTGAAATACAGACTTCTTACTATAAAAAGCCAGCGTAATTTTTACTTATCTTTTATGCATGCTGTAAGCCATAAATTGCTATGGCTTTATCTATGATTTTAAAAATTCATGGCTCAATTTTGAAGAAATTGAATACTGTCTATAAAATGATACCACTATTCTAAGGTATTTTTATAACACTTTGCTACCAAATCTGAAGTAAAAGTCTTAATCCTGAATTTCATAATTTTACATCTCTGAAAAACTGATATTTATCCGATCTTTATCAAAAATCTTATAAAAGTACATCTAAATGATTCTCAAAATAGTACAAAAGCCATAAAACATATGTTATAGAGAATATGCATCTAGATAACACAGTAGTACATAAGGGAAGGAAGCTGTCACAATTAGAACAACATGAAATAATAACTTAGGTAAAGATATGCCAAACTGAACTGCACCTTAACTGTCAGTGTTCAGGGGTGATCAGCAAACCACCACCCCATTCCCTAGCTTAGCCCCAAGTGTGAGCATCTTTTCTGCACTTCACCCCCCTTGACCTGTGCTCCAAAAATACCAAATCACTTGCAATTTCTCGTTAGACATGTGCTTGCTTCCTCCAGTGCCTTGGGCCAGGACCTTTGAGAATGTGAAGAAACTGGACAAACACAGGCCCCTGAATCCCAACAGCAAAAGGAAACAAAACACTTCACACTTGTGCAACAGAAACTATCCAAAGAGATGATTGATTATCATTGTCATTATTATTACTATTATTTGTTTAGCTGAAACTTCAATTGTAAAGTAAATTATCCTGATAAAAATTTCATCCTAGTAGGAAATACAGAATGCAGACAAAGAAAGGGAAAGTACGAATCACACAGAATTTAGACATTGCTGGCAGAAAACCCGGAGAAACACAAGGTATGTCCTACAGAAGGAGAAGGGTCATACATCCTAGGGAAATGGGTTAACCAATTAGTTAGTGCCAGCCCTGGAACTGAAAGCCGACACAAATGAAGCTAGGACAGAGACACTTCAGCTCTTTACATAGAAAAGTGTGCGTGACCCTGCCCCCTTCACACAGATTTCCATTCGTAGTTCATTAGTCTTGAATTGGATCAAAACTAACCCATCCACAAATGTCTTAGAATTTTACTTTTGTCCCTGTGGGTCTTTTGGTCCACGTGGCTTATGTCTTTTCTCTGCCAAAAGAAAGTGCCATATGCTTCCATTCAGTAAGGAGAAAGGCTGTATACGTGCCCAGAGTTTATTCTGTTGACTTCCCCACCTGGTTAAAATCTACCTTGTCCTTCATTCAGACTGTTAACTTTTTTTTGTCCAACTGTATCATCTTAAAATCTATACTTCTCACTGCAGCAGCAGAAGTCATCCAAAATCAAAATATCATTCACCTGTTTCCAAAGGCCTCAATGAACCCATGTTCATTTAAAGATCATTAATAAAGGGAAAATAATTCTACTCTGGGCTACTCGTATCTCTTTGAGAGGTCCCAGTTTTACTTTTATTTTAACTTACTTGATTATTAATGAGGTTGATCACTCTGCCAATTGGACATTTCCCTTTTAAAGTACTTCTTTGAGTCTAGGTTTCATTTATTTATTAAAAAGTAATTTTTTTTACTGATATCTAAGAAGTCTTTCTATGTTCTGGGCAACAACTTTGGTTGTGTACATGTGTACACATACCTTCTCCCAACTAACATCTTGTTTTATCACCCTCTTAATGGCCACTTTTAATGAACAGAAGTTCTTACATTTAATTTTAATATACTCCAAATTATCAATTATTTCCTTTACACTAGTAGTAACGTAAATTTTAAAAAGTCTTACTCCAAGGACAAGAAGTTATTCTCCTATATTATTTTCAGAGGTTTTTTATCATTTAAATCTGTAATCAACTTGTAATTAATGTTATATATGGTATGACAAAAGCATTAAAAAATGTATTTTTCCAATTAGTGAGAAGTATTATTTCCTCGCTGTTCTGTTGTATCGCATTTCTCAAGATTAAGTCCCTCCATATGGGAGTCCACTTCTGGAGTCTCTACTGTTTCGTTATTTTTCCCTTCTATCTTCGCATCTCCATCACACTCTCCTAATTGCTGGTGGTTCGCCATAACTTTCGATATCTACAAAAAATATCTTCCACTTCTTTAACTGTGTCTTGTCTAATGTTGGTTCCTTTCATTGCCATGTAAATGCTGCATTCCGCTAAGAGGGAAACAACCTTCTGGGATTTGTATTGGATATTTGGTAAATCTCTAGAATGTTTATTCATCAGAATTGACTGTCTAAATAAAACATGGGGACTTCCTATCTGTGAGCATAATCCATTCCTGCATTTGTCTTCTCCCTACTTGATTGAGTCGTTTTCTGTGCAGAAGTCTCATACATTTTTGATGGATGTATTACTGGGAATTCGATGTTTGATGTTGTAAATGGTAAAATTACATTTTTCTCATTAGTTAATACTAGTGTTCAAATGTAAATAATTTCTGTACACCAATTTTGTATCTGACAATATTGCAACTAATAGTTTGTATTATATTTTGAATTTTCTATATGATCAAATGAAACATCTGCAAATGATTACAATTTTATTGTTTTGTTTTGTTTTTTTCTACTTTTGTCTGTTTTGTATTCTTTCTTTTGACTCATTGCATTCTCTAGAAAGTACAGTAAATTTAAGTAAAAACAGTAAGTCTGGACATTTCTTCAATAGTTCAATGTTTACATAGTTCAATAGTAAACAAACAACTATATTGGAACACCCTCCCTACTCACCTGATCTAGTCCCCAATAGCTTCTTCCTTAATCTGAAGATAGAGGAACCATTGAAAGGGAGACATTTTGATGACATTCAGGACATCAAGGGTAACATGACAACCGTTCTGATGGCCATTCCAGAAAAAGAGTTCCAAAATTGCTTTGAAGTATGGACTAAGTGCTGGCATCAGTGCACAGCTTCCCAAAGGGAGTTCTTCAAAGGTGACTGTAGTGATATTCAGCAATGAAGTATGTAGCACTTTTTCTAGGATGAGTTCGCGAACTTAATTGTCAGACCTCGCATACTGTTATTTTTTTCTCCATGTTTACATTTTACTCTTGTGGTTTGGTTGCTGGCTGTACTAGAAATGTATATTACTTTATCCAATAATAAGGAATCAGATGGCTTTTATCAGGGATTTCAACATTTGTTCCCAATAAGCCACTGACAATTTACTTGTATACTTCACACTTGATCTAAGTTGTAAGCCTTTGGAGTTCCAATCTAAAGCATGAGATAATACCAGGTATATCATCCTGCAAAAGAGTCAAAATTATCTGCTCAGCTGAAATTCCTATTCAGTTATTCAACCACTCCAACCTTTTCTAATTAGATGGGGGAAATGAAGAAGCTGTAGAAACCCAAAGTCCCAAACTTAAAGTTATGGTTTTCCTTTTTCTTTTATATTTTAATTCTGCAATTCCTTCCTACCTTGTTAGCTTTCAGAAGCTGTGTGTGTGTGTGTGTGTGTGTGTGTGTGTGTGTGTGTGTGGTGACATATATAACAAGTAGCTCCAGCTTTCCTTAGTGAGAGGGTGGGTTACTTCATATACCATGACTAGAAGTGAAGTTTCAACATGTCCTATTAAAATGAATTCCTGAGTCAATGAGTGAAATCAAAAAATTCTTGAACAATCCCCAAATTCTCTCATTATTTGTTGATTTTTCTAGAAAATTTCTTGGTAACTTCCAAATAACTTACAAGACAGTATGTCCATTGGTCTCTAATAATTCAGATTTCCCCTGTTTACTTTTGTTACTTTCTCCTACGGTCTTCCACAGACTACATGCCAAACACTCACAATTGCATGGATGCATCTATCTCAATCCCTGCTTAACATTCTCTGAGAAGCTTGCACAGAAAATACTTCTCCTCCATTGTCACGTTTTTCTTTTTGTTTTTTATTGCCATTAGGAAAACATTGATGTTTCTCCCTAGTGTTCCTGAGAGAAACATGACTCTGTTTTTACTTATCTGTTTGTTGATGTACTAGTATCATTGCACTAGTATCACTGGTAATCCCAGTGCTGTTCTGGAAATCGCTAGCAGCTGCCACTGCAGACAGCAGAGAGGCCCGCTGCAGTCTAAAAGCTGTTTCCTAAACAAGAGTTAAAAGGAGCTCTTAAAGACCAGATGACAATTTTTCATCACAGAAAAATCCCAACTTTCTATCCAAATTAACTAAAATATATGTCGTTAATATCAGTAAAAAATAGCCTGTAAGTAAAAACCTGTTAGATGTTTAAATGTATACATATAAATGTATACATATAATGCTGATATAAGAATTTTAGCACACACACAAAAAGATAGCATGCGTTTTGACTTCTTGTAACTAACCATAAAATACTCCAACCTTTTCTGTATTGTCAGCCACAGCTTTCGTACAGCAGTTTCCACTTTAAAATATTTCAAATAAGGATAATCCCTTAAGTGTTACTCTGAACATGGTCCGTGCTTTGGTAGTTTAACTCTCTGTAGCAAATTGTTTTTTGTAAAATATTGACTCCTTTAACCTTCCATTTAAAACTGTGTGCGCAAGTGTGTGTGTGTGTGTGTGTGTGTGTGTGTGTGTGTGTGTGTGTTTTGTGTACTTTTCCTGCTGAAGTTCTCTTGAGAAATTACTTTTAGATCATTAAGGAAAAGTCAACATTCTAAACTCCAGTACTATTTCATATAAATTAACTCTATTCCCATTGTTCTAAACATATCTCCCAATCATCCTTTTTTTTTTTCATTTTTGTTATATATCAGTGTCTACTAAGTTGCTGAACTTGCAAGAACTGTAGCTTTTTTTTCCCCTCAAAATCAATTCCGTACAATTCAATTCAATATTTACTGAGCACTTACTTTAAAGCATAAGTCAGCGCATGTCATTCCTCTGTTCAAAATGCATCAGTATTTTTCATTTCGCTCAGAGGAAACAAAACCAAACCATACCACGGGCCTGTGGGACCCTGTAGTACCAGGCTGCTCAGCCCCTCACCAACTGGATCCCAGGGCCCTGGGACCCTAGCTGTCATGCCAGCACTCTCCCTCAGCTGAAGTTAGCTGTTAGCTTCCTCCTAACCTGTACTCAACATCTGCGTTGCAAACCTTATTTCTCTCAAGAAGTTTACTAAATATCACCTTCCCAGTAAGGCCTGCCCTGAGCCTTGTGTTTACAAGTTTGACTCTAAAGAGGCCCCTTCTAGTCAGCTGCAACCTCTGAATGAAGGAAACAGCTTAGGATGCCTGCTTTCTCAGGATGCAGGTAGGGAGGCGATCTGAGTAGACAACAAATAATAAATATTGTAAGTAAATAAATATTACAGAATGTGAGAATGCGAATACAGCAATGGAGAAAAAACATGGTAGCACAGGGAAGGGGGACCCGGGGCCTGGAAGCAGGTTTTCATCTTAAATAAGTGATCTGGGCAAGAGAGAACTATCATTTCTGTCATATATATATATATATATATATATATATATATATATATATATATATATATATAAATATCATTTGAAAACTTGGTATGATAGTTATATTTTAAATGCATAAGTTGTGCTATTCTATTCCAGTGAAAATCTGAGTCCTGGTTAAATTACAATACCAGAAATACATTATTAAATAATGAATCATATGATGTTTACTCTATTAAATTGTTCTTATTCTAACCCTATAATTTATTTCTTTGGAGAATTAAGAAGTTTGATTTATTTATTTTTGTTCTTGAATTGAATTTTGAAGGGAATACAGCATTGCCTAAGGAATCAGCATAATGGGAGAAGGAGATGATGAGGTTGTGTTAATTAGTTACCACAAAAAGTACAAGAAATGTTCCAGCTCATTGCTTCAGAAACCAGAGAACCAAACACACACTCTTTGGCCCCATCCAAGGGGAGCCATTCCTTTGTGATGCCCAGAGCTGAGTGGTTAAAGGAACACTGGAGTATTTAGGTAGCTAAGTGTAGCTAGAGATAAATAATATTGTGTATCTATATGTTCTTTTTCTGTATGTTACAATGTTTTAACCAGATTAACCTTCCTCTTCTACAGTGCAACTCTGAGATACTTCCTGGACTCCTGAATGAAACACTATTTACAAACCCCACCCCACCCTCAATCTGCCTGATGGATTTGAGAAGGTAATACTTGTGGAAATATCACAATTGAAAAATGACTCTGTATGTTTCAGTGAAGTCTAAAACCTTAAGACCTTTTATAACATAAAAGAAAGGTAATGACTGTGTCAAATATTTATGGAATCGTCAGCTGCAGTCAAGTGCTAATTTGACACAAAGAGCAACTGCTGACAGAGATAAACAGAAAAGTCTTGACTTGAACAGCTCAATAATGTCTAATTTCTACCAGAGATTTTTAGCCAGGTTGGTTATACAGGGTATACAAAGGAATTTGGGCCTTAAAGCCAGTAAAATTGTGGGTATGATAATTAGATAAGCTTTACAGAGCATTAAAATGGCCAATTGGACGGGTTCTGGAATCTCCCCCAAGAATAGCCAAAGGTAATGAAGGGAATCATGAAAACAAAAAGACCCTGCATCACCAGATGTCAACAGATGATTAAAAATCAACAGTAATTAATGCCATGAGGAATTGGGACCAAATTAACAAAGTCAAACGGAGCAGGAGAGCGCAGACACAGGCACATGTGTGCATAATCGAGAGGTATGTTACAGAGCAATGTGGAGAGGGGGTCTTTTCACCACATGGTACTTGACCAATTGCATATCCATGTTCAAAATGAGGAGGGGAAGGAGGCAGAAGAGGAGGGGAAGAGAAACAGAAACCAGAATACGACTCCATGCTCTTATAAAAGTTCTTTCCAGACACATCACGAATTCAGCTCTGAAATATACAATAACTGTGTGTCTTGTAGGCAACATGGGAGAATTTAAGAAATTAAGGCAGGGGACTTTCTTAAGCACTACATAAAAAAGCTTTAACCACTGATTTCATACAGATAAATTGGACTCTATTAAATTAGAATTTTGGTTCATCACTATTACAAGAGTAAAAACATAGGCTATATATTGGAAGCAACACTTAGCAACACAGGGCTTGAGTCTATAATATGCAGAAAACTAAAGACCAGGTGGAAGAAAGATCTCCCACTGAAAAATACTCAAGAAACTTGAGTGTCATTTCAGGAAAAGCACACTTAAATAGCCAATGGGCAAATGAACGCTGCTCATTAAGCATGGTTTCTCTTCACACCCATCAGAATGGTGAATACTAAAAGCAAGCAAACCTAATGACGTAAAGCAAGTAATGACGACAATAACAAAAATAGAGAGAAATAGGTATATGTATAGGTATATCTATACCTACATCTTTAGAGAGAGATGTCCAGACCAAGATATAGATAGGTATAAAATAGATATAGTGTGTGTATGTACTATCTTCAAGAGAAAAAAAATCTTTGTAAAGTCTACATAGTAGACATAAGGCATCATGATAGCTTAAGAGTTAAATTGGGACTAATTACAAAACAGGAAGTCAAAATAAAAACTCACAACTTTAATTTCTTTTAGACCACTTATCTCTAAACCAAATAAGAAAACACAGAGAATATCTGTAATATCTATCTATCTATATCTCTATCTATCTTTATATATTCATTAAAAATAGTATTATTGTAGCTGTAGTCATTAAAATATGAGAACAAAATTATTGGTACTGAAATTTGATTAAGCAAACTATCATTAACCATGTTAGGAGTTATTATTATTACTATTATTTGCCAATTTGATAGAAAAAATAAAATGTAAAAATCAAATGAAAGTCTATACAGTTGATGGTCATTTAATGGCATTTTTAGTTATTACTTGAATTTTAGGTCAATAGTCATAATTATCAGCTGCAATAATTTATTAATGAATTATGTGCTTTAGGCAATGAAAAGTTTTTAAACATGGATCACTTCATTGAGCTTTCAAAATAATCTAGTGAAGTAGGTTATTTTATTATCGATCCAAATTTTTAATTATAGTACCCAAGGTAAAAAAAAAACCTGCATTTTGTGTAATGAAAATTTTAACTTAGTCTGTATTCAGACGTCAGAGACACTTCCCATTGGTTTTACTTCTATTTCTATTAGATTATTGATTTCTTTTTTTTTTAATTTGTGTTATTGTAGATTTGAAATCATGTCTTTGCTCTCCATATTGATTATGCATATGTTCCAGTTAGTTTTGTCTGTTCATTTTGTATGAAGTGCTTGAATTTGAAAAGATAATGACAATGTCTTCCCACTTTTTCCTTAAATCCTTATTTCTTATACAAATAATTTTGCTAGCTCTTACAGTCCTGTTAGGCACATGGGACGGCATCAACCTTTTTGATAGAAGTGTGATGCACAGTGGGGCTTCTCTCTGAGCATCAGGGATGTCATAAGAATTAAATGACCAAACATGTGCATGAGGCCCTTGTAACAGTCCCTGGACATAGTAACTGCTTCATAAATGTCAGAAATGTTAAACACACCTCTCAGGCATTCACTCTGCGAAGGCACATGGCCCATCTGAGGACCGGTGGCTTCATGCTTCCTAAGAAAAAATGGGGACTGAGCTGCTGATTTCTGCACTTCCCACACCAACAGTTCTGTTCTTTGATATTTGAGTGATCATGCAAACCATCCACTCTTATTTAAAAAAAAAATAAATTTTCTGACAGTTATTAAGAAAATGAAAATTACATGAAACTTAACTATACTGAAACACACCCAGCACTCACTGGGCACCTCTTTCCAGACTCTGCACCTGACAATCCACTGACCACATGCTCCATGTACCTTCCTGGGTCCTCAAGTTCCCTCGGGGCAGAATGGGCAGAGGTCTCAGGTCTGGAGACAGACCAGCCCCACAGTGAGCAGTACCTATGTAGCCCCTTACAATGGTGGCGCAACCATGGGTCGGTGTCTGTGGAATTACCTCTGATTAGGTGCTTAATGGAAACTGCGTGCTGTACTCTGAGAAAGGCAGACGTGAGTGGATGCTGGAGTCCTCTGCCATGGCAGGCACTCCTGTATTTGGACATTGCCATGGGAGCCAGAGATGACTTGTCCTAGTAATTCTATTCTCCACTGAAGAGGTCTAGGTGATTGAAAGCTATGGATCACCCACCAGACACAAACATTGATGTTAAGTTGATGTGGCGATGGCCATTGTTCTGACAGGCACCATGCTGCTGTGAAATTCGCTTGTTTGAGAAGTAGGACAGCAGGCCACAATGGTCCTCTTCCTGCACATGAAGAACTAGAAACTCAGAGGAGTTGCCCGCAATGAAGTGTAGGTGTGCTTGGCAACGGAGTGGGAACTTTACATCTCACCATACATTTGCTTCATAAAGGATTTATGGAGTTAAATGTACATTCCCATTACCTGGGAATTAAATATATAAGTTACATCATCAAAGAGTCAAACTGTTTGAATACAGTTATTATAACAGATGAGAAAAACTTCATTAATCTTCAAAGAGAAAATATTTGATGAAACCAATAACAATTAATTAACTGTTGAATCATGGAGAAAAAAAAAAGCACAGTTTCTTATATCAAATTGTAGCTCAATACAGGGAAGTATTTAAATAGGGACATTTACCTCAAACAAATATTCAATTTATTTTTTTAAAAATCTATAAATGATTTAGAGATTATTAGAATGAGTTGATGAATAATTTCCACTAACATATCACTTGATAAGCAGTTTTTTCATATACACACAGTTCTTATTTAATAAAATATACATAATGTATACATATATGTATATGTTTGGTATATTTACCTAAGTCTACATTCCTTTATTTGATTTTGAATATCATCAGTAGATGTATCACGATTTATTCCCCTATGATGCAAACCCTTAAGGACATGTGTTAATATTTATATGGAACAGATTCCCCAGAGTAGAATTGTTGGTTTGAAATAAATACACGTTCAGTTGTAAGCATATTTTTGAGGACCGTTTACAAGGTGTAACAATTTACGTTTTCAAGATAAGGTTCCCAGTGCCATGATGCTGACATTCCCTTTGGCAATAGTTTCCCTTTTAAATTATTTCCAGTCAGATAAATGGGAAATAATAGCTCACTTTTATTTTAATTTTTATTTCCCTGACTCCTTGGGAGTTCGAATATTATTCAGGTATTTATTTAAAGACACAACTCTTAGCACTTCGCGATCCCTGCATTTCTGTAGCACCGACTAGATTTCCCGTCACTCTCCTTAAACAACAGGCCCCTAAGGAATCCTTTACCATTTCTTCCCATCTGTCTATGGCAAGTATTTCTAATCAATTCTGCAGCTACCAACCGTAGCGGTCGTCCTCTTACTTAGCTTAACCTGCCAGGAAAAAATCTGGGAAGAGTGTTCTTATGTGACTTCTGTGAATTTCTTTCCCTTCCCCCCTTTCTTCCTCTCTTCCTCCCTCCTTCCTCCCTCCCTCCTTCCCTTCCCTTCCTCCTTACCTCCTTTCTACTTCCTTCCTTCTTTACCTCCCTCACTCCCTCCTTTCCTTCCTCCATTTCTATTCCTTTTTTCTGGTATATTTTTATTTAGCCTACCAAATCCTACAATGTTAATGAGCTTTGGAGGATGGATAGCCCACATTCCAAATATAAAGTCTTTCTTTATTCACCCTCATTTCTGAAATTTACAGAACAAGCCTCTTTCTCACATGTGAAACTCCCCACTGCTGTGCGCAGAGAGGGGTAAAAGGTCATCTGAGGAATCAAATGACCAGCAAGGTCAGGCAAAATCAGAACCAAAGTCTGTCTCATGGATAGAGCGATGAAAAATCCCTTTGTGACTTCAGCAACAGTAGCAGATAACAGACTGGGGCAAATGGCACAGCAGAAGCCGCCGGCAGCCAAAATATCAGATAATCGAGACACTTTTCAAGACCTGCATCTCTAAACTGTGGAAAGGGAATTAGAAAGGTAAGTTCAAATATGGAAATGGGGCAGTGAGTGGAAAACATCAGAGCAGATATATGTAACTTATGTAAAAGGGCTCCATTGCAACCTGAATGACCATAATCAACCGAAACAAATTTAATCTAAGAAATAGTAAAATACTCCTAAAAAAGACTTTGACACTAAAGAGTATGTAATGTGAGAAATCTTAAAAAAATAATAATAATAATTTAAGCAGATATTGAACTTCCCGGCACAACACAGAAGGAAGTTTATTCCAGCCCAAGGAAATCTCTGCCATTTAGAGAAGTCTCCATCAGACTATTTGTGTGCTATGAGACGGAAATTTGAGACGTATTTGACCTAGAGAACATGTCCTCAAAGCAGCCTCTGATTTTGCTTTGACTTAATTTGATTTCTTGCAGGAAGAGAGATGGAGCAGGGATATGAATGTCCAAACAATACAGCGAGAGTAATAAATACTCCTCAGTTTAACACACACGTACACTTCAGTTTTTTAATTATTCCTGTAATTATATAGCAGAAATCTGCACCTGAGAGATGGCAGTAAACTAACCAAATTAAAGACCTATGATTAAGGTGATCCAGAGGCCACAATTACAGACAGAGATAGATAACCCCTGTCACATCAGCATCACTCTTTGGGGACCACACCGAACAAAATGTTCCTTAAATTACTACAATTCCATGTATGTTCTTTGTAAAATTGAAAGCATTTCCACATTTAATTTGTCATAAAGTATTATTGTTTTTCAACGCAGAGATTAATTTGTGACTGTCCTTAAAATATCAGTGAATAAGGGACACACGCTTGTTCAGCTCCCAATACCAATAGACAGCCAAGTCTCACAGTTAAAGGAATATTTATTAATTGGTTCACTCAGTAATTCTTTTATTAAATATTCATTATGTGATGACGGAAATACAGAATAAGTAGCTAATTATCAATGTACTTTAACTCAACCTGGGAGAGTGAATATACAAGTGTACAAATGGCAGACCATCCCCGGCAAATAGAAACGTGACTCACAACTGGAGTCACAACTAGTGTGGCAAAGCAAGCCACGGCCTCTGCAGCAAGTCTCCCCAAGAGATCAGGACACGGTCAGGGTGAGTCAGTGATTGTAGCTCCCCTGTTTGGAGTCTTTCCTTCCCCACCTCTCCATCCCCTGCTTCTAACTCATGACCAACTAGAGGACGCCAGGTATGTTCCCCGAATCAATCACATAGGAAGTCCTGCTTTTCATTAGCCACCTCCTGGCCCAGGTTTCATGATTTTTCAGGAAGGGACCTTGCTCTACTTGCACCCTTGATGCTTGTGTCTAAGCACTGCCTCACACACTGGCAATATTACACAAATGAAGTACATATGAACATCTGAGCGGTGTACACAGAAGGAAGGAGATGAGATTGGGACGTGATCATAACTCTTGTAAATACTGCAATGACAAATTCTAGTGGCTCAGAGTTTCTCTACAAAAAGTGAGCCTTCTAAAGTAAGAAGCAACAAAATAAATGAGAATTTTAGGGAAAATTAATGATTCAATGAATTGGCAAGAGAAGAGACTAAAAAGTGGGAAGAGATGAAGAAAAAGGCAACAGTCCACAGCTGTGAGATAACAAAGGCCCTGGGAAGAGGTTTCCATGAAAGAAGCAACAGAAATGAAAACAAATTGTGCAAAATGCAAAGAGGTTACTTGTTGAAAAAATATTGTGTAGTTAGTATATAACTACTGTAACTCTAGCCCTTGATTCTCTAGGGAAACTTTTCAATTTCATTTACCTTATGGTCCCCTGTTCACATTCTGTTGAAGATGTCATTACATTACAATATTTGAAAAATGCTGTTTTCTATTTTTAAATTTTTGATGTTTAAAGGGAAAACTGGAGTTGAATAAACAAAATAATGTATACTTTTCATAAGCGGCAAAACCTTTTCCCTCCTACACACAGCTAAGCTTCCGAAGGACAGTGTTTGTGTGAAAGCCTAGAAAAGTGTCACTGTTACTGTACCTTTATATCTTAAGGCAGAGGTTAGCGAGGGACCTTTGAGATGCATTCTTTTCCACTTTCAACATTCTCTATAGGTTGTTGTTATATTGACAAATACTGTCAAGAATAAAATGTTTCTATCTACCCTACTGCCCATCTGACAAATCAGTGCCTCTGGCTGACATCACTCAGTAGGAAAACAGAACTCCCAGTTATTTTTCACACGTCATGATCTATACAGATAGCTCTACTGTTCTCATAACCTCGCCCATCTTCAGTGAAGAAGAAACTATGAATCCATTATCAGAGGTAATTAATCTAGGTAGGAGGTGATTTAGCTACTTGTAGGGAAAAATGCATTCAAGCAAAGCTCATGATCTAGGTAATTTAAAAAGTTATTTTTGATAAGACAGGGCTGGTTGCTCGGGTTTCTATCAGCACAGAAAGAGGCTGATTGCAAGTTTAACTTGTTACTGAACTGATTCTGTTGAAGGATTAAATATTGATTTAGCCTGAAGTAGCTCCTATTCTGAACAATATTTTATTAGAACAGAATGCTTCCCTGTCAGACTCAATAATTTTAATAACAAATTTTAGTCTCCCTAATCATATGTGTATATACACATATATTTGAAAATTGGCAGTTCTATCAAATATAATAGAGACAATCATACACTAGGAAAGGTCCGCCAGTCAGAATAACATATTGTTAAATAGCAGGCATGATCTATCCATGAACAATTATATGAAATAGAGTTTTAAAAACACAATTAATTTTACAAATGCAATGTTCAAGTTAAATCATAGAGTAGTTTATTTTAAGACTCTTATGGAAATAACCTCATTTTCCTATATCACAAAAAGAGAAAAAGAATTAAGTAGAACTAAGAATTATGTGGCATTATCTAGAAATGAAATATTATGATTTAACTAGCTGGTGATTATATACACTATGTTATCCAGATTATAATATGTCAAAGCATCAAAAAATATTAAAACTGAAAAGTGGGGTTAAAATGGTTAAAATTAAAAGTATAAGTCCAGGCAATCCTAAATGAACAGTAGTTTCTAGTTCAAAAAGATCCTTTGGTTGTTACTCAAATTTTCTTTCAGCAACATTTTTTTACAAATGATAGATATATTTCCAGGCCAGTCCATTTAACATGTAATGTAGTTTAAAATTGTGAATTTTATTAGTGTGACTTTGGAAGCAGGAGGCATACAAAGGAATACAGTACAGGGAGAAACAAGAACAATACAGTCGCTTCCTTTTTCATTTACTAAATTTGATTTTTCCGGTCTGTTCATGGTACAGGCCGAAGGTGCCATTTTGAAATCTGCACTTTTTGGCCTTCTTCCTTTTTGAGGTTCCTTAGAATATTTATATTGTGTCATATTTATATTATAGTAATATATTCAGGTTTGCCATACCTTCCAACTGCACACATCTACAAAGTTTATTATTGTACCTATTGTATCTTCCAGGCATCGGGAAGGAGGAGAAGAGAGGAACAAATAAAAACGAAATATGTAACATTCACTGAACAGGTAATAGTTATGATAGGAACGTTGTAACTTCACAATAACCCTCAAGTACAGGTAATGTTATTCTAGGATCACTGAGTCAGGGTTAGAAAGCTTAATATATAACTTCTGTGTGATCAAAGAATATGGTGGAAACTAGAAACAAAAAGGCTTTATGACCCCAGACTCCATGTTTCTATAACTATAAATATAGTTATAAATACACATAAGTGTGTGTGTGTGCGCGCACATATGCATGTGCATGTGTGTGCCTGTGATATGGGGTAGCTTTTCAGTTTATTAGAAGAGAAGGGAAGAGAAGCAGAGGCAATTGTCTGTATGAAACAATTTTAGTTGTATCTTTCTTTTTGGAAACGGAAAGTCCCAGTTATGTATCTCACATAATTCACAAAAGGAAATGTGTCCATCCAGGTTGGGAAGCTCATTATAAAAGCCAAGGCATGTGACCACCTTTCTGAAAGCTGTCCTTCCTGGAGCTGCACTGAGGAAAGCCTGGAAAGTATCCCTCAGCTTGTTTCAAACCATAAACGCTGAAGCCTGTTGCTGTGGTAGACAGCCTCTGTGCACACAGAACTTATTAGCACATTTTATTCATGCACCATCAAAGTGCACCAAGTACCAATCAAAGCCTGGGGCACCTTTAGCTAGGGTAGTGTTTTGTGTAGAAAACAGTATCGTGTCCAGAACATTCCAGGGAGCTCATGGAGCATGGCATCACTTCCGGCCCATAGAGACTTGTTGGTGTGCAGTGTGCTCTGTGCTAACTCTCCCTCCCCATTCTCTCGTCACCCTGCTCAGGAAGTGGAACATCCCTTCCCCTAGAGACGATGTAAAAGAGAACTGCTTTGACATCAGGAAACCAGTAGCTCGATTTCGTCTCTGCCACTATTGAGCAGTGTCATGTATGAGACAATTTCCTTCATTTTCTGCACTTGACGTGGCTATGAAGTATTTCAGTCCTTGGAGTAAAACAGGCAAGAGTCACCTAGAAGCATTGCAGCAGAAAATCACTGAAGGATATATTATTCCGTGAGGAACTGGTTGATTGGTGGAACTCTACCGAGCTAGCTTTCCAGTCTGCTGCCCTGTTACTGCCACCTCACGTGTGGCCTTGGGAACCTCTCTTTTCTTATGATGCTGTCAGCTGCAAGTCGAGGAAGGACGATCCAGCTCTGAGCACATAATTCACTGCCGGTCCATCTAGCACCTGCTTTGCTACTCTTTCTGCAAATTAATCTCTTACCTCGTGTGCTCTATTTAATTTCCATTATTCCATGTTTTACTTTCACATGAAATACAAAAGCAAATGAAGAATAATATGAAAATCAGTCACATTTCCATCCTGGACTCTATGACCCTGCATTCCTATTCTAAGATTTTATATGTCCAGCATTTGTTTTTGCATCTATCTGTCTACCTACCTCCCTACTTACCTATCTACCTATCTATCAACACAGAACTTAAGCATTGTTTTACATCTTGACTTTTGACTCTAGTAATATATCATAACTGTCTCACCATATCTGAATGGACAAGTTTACTTTGTTCTTCTGAATGGCTCTGTTGTATTTCATTATACTGATTTTTCATATTTATTAACTTGATAAGCTACTGCAAGAAATGTACTTTGTCTCCAGTGTTTTACTATGCCCGTGCTATGAGGACTTACGTAAATATCCATATACACATGTCAACTGGGAAAGTGTCCACAAACAGAATTTCTGGATCAAAATTTAAGTACATTTTCATTATTCTCTCCAAACTGTGCCAATTAGAACTTATGGTAAGTTCTATCCATGTGATAAGACAACTATAGTCAGAGTAGCTGAATGAAGGCAGTATAGAATTGTTATCGGCATTGCATCCAGTTTCAGAACAAGTATGTTTAAATCCCTCCTTTGCAATTCAATCGTTGATTGATTTGGGGTAAGATATTAAAATCCCCTTGCCTTAGTCTCCCCACCTGTTAAATAGATGCTCGTAATAATGCCTATCTAGTATGTTATTTTAAGTGTTTCATGAGATAATCTTGGCTGAAAGTGTTCTGAGCACTGTCTAGGATACAATGAGTCCTCAATAAATGTTAACAACTATCTCCATCACCATCACCACCCAGTATCCATCTGCACCCCTACTTCAACTGTCTACTAACAGCTTTGTTTGCGTGATGAGTGTACCTTTACCGCGTTAAGGAACATTTTTCATTTAGAGCTGGATTTCGAGCAGGCTTTATTTTAAGTTGTGTATCCGTGGTGTGCAAACCATGGAAGCATATGGCTCTTAATTAGGCCTGATCATGATGAAGGATGACTGTTTAAGAGGTCAGTTAACACCCTCCAGAGGTTATACTACTTCATAAAGAGAGCAAAGCACAACTCCCTCACACAGATGAAGCTCCGTACAGTAGGCGTCTCCCTACTGCCAGATTTTAGCATCCTGGCCTGACTACTCTGCTCCAGTTGTGGAATTGCCACAGAGATTCCGTCACTGACAACAGTGAAATATTGACACAGTAATTAGTTTTCGGCACCATATGTTCAGATTTTTGCATATAGTTATTATGCAGCACAGATTACTGGGAAGATGATTAGGAGAGCAGGAAGAACAGGAAGATGGGAAGCTTTTGCTGGAAAGAACCATAGCTTTCCCCAACACGACCCAACGAGAAGCAAGTCGATTTCCTGGTGCGCTGGTCATCTTTGACACAGTATGATGGATATTCAAAGAATATATAGACCTGGAAGGGAAGAAACAGGTGAACAACCTTTTCTGTTCCTCTGGCTTTCTTCCCCTACACCCTAATTTTGAGCTTACTTGACAGTGGGTTTGTGGTTGATAATGGGCCCCTGTGATCTACATCCAGGGACGTGCTTTTGTCCTCAGTGGTGATGTGAGAACGTAACCATACGTCATTTCTGCATATACCTTAGAGCAATGATGCTGGTCTTTATAAATATTTGAAGACATAATTATGGAATAGTTTATAAAATATCTTGAATTACCAAAGTTGTGGCTTTGAAAACGCCCTTCTCTCTGGAGCTCCTGGCTGACCTGTAAGCAATGGGAGCCGTGAATTACCCTCACTCACCCCCCGAGTCTCTGGCCTCTCTCAGGAGGGATAACAAAGACACTTAACCAAGACATGAAGTGGCATTTCAGCACAGGAAGGGATGTGACAGTTAAGCAAAAGGGGAAAAGGCTTTGGTTTTGCTTTCTCAAGAGCCTCGTATGTTAAAACTTGCTATATATTATAGATCAGAGTAGGGACTCATCTGAAGCTTCATAATATTTTGTTGAAAAACAAATGACAGATTATACTCTCTGAAGGTTGACTCTTTTCTCATTTTCTCTCTGAGAAATGTCAATTCACCATGAGGCATCTTACCTCAGAACTGCGGTGTCATTGTCACTTAATTTTTGGCGTACAACCAACGAGTGGCCTCCCTTCCTTCAGAGGAGGTCCCATCCAAAACACAGATTGTAAGTTTATAAATGTGTGTGTTGGTTATTGTGTTGTCTGAATACTTTCTACTGTATAATATGTATACGCTGTTGTTATTCCTAAACGGTGGCTCCTAAGCACCTGCTACCTCTTTAGAGGTGTAGGAGGAGAGGGGGTGGACCGACAGCAGGTGAAGCCAGGCAGGGGGCATGGACAGGTATCTAGCTCCCGCTGGGGGTGCTTGGTTTTCCCTGCCATGCTTTTCCCCAAAGGTAGGACTAGTATTTGCTGTGGCCTCTTCTCAGAAAGCACATGTCTGCGCTGCTGCAAGTATAAGACAATTGCTGCCCAGTACAATGAATTAAAGACTATACCAGTGTACCGTCCAGAGAGCGCAGCTTTCTGTGACTTAGAGGCCAGCAGGGTTAAAGAAAGACAATGATTGGGACACACAGTGACTGTTTTAGCCTGGGGTTACAGGGAGATTTGTGTCTCGCTAGCCTTCTTTTTAAATCAATGTACTCATCGTTTTCTTGGGTCTGCCATCTAGCTGTTCAGCGATGGCTTCTTCTGCTGAAAATGGCTATAATGCAGTATGTATTTGTTTTTTCATTGCTGTGTAACCATCACCACAAACTTAGCAGCTTCAAACAACACACATTTCTTCTGTAGAGGTTCCCATGGGTCAGAAATCTGAGCATGGCTGAGCTGGGTCCTCCCTAAGCTGCATCCAGATGGCAGCTGGGGCTATGATTTGTTAAGAGGTTTAACTAGGGAAGGGTTCACATCCAACTTCCTTCAGGCTGTTGGCAGAAATCACTTCCATGTGGCTACAAGATTCATGGCACCTTGCTTCTTCCAACCAGCCAGAGAGGGAAAAATGGATCTGCTCACAATAGTCTTACTCGCTTCTCATCTCTGCCCTGTTCTCCTGATGAGAAGCGAGTCGCAGGTTCCACCCACACTGGAAAGGAGGACATGAGCTCCAGGAGGCAGGCATCGCGAAAGTGTTATTAACGCCTGGACTCCTACAGAGGGACCTATGTGTCTACTGGGATTCTGATGGGGATCTGAGAAGATATTATCCATGAAATAATTGTACAGTGTAAAATTATAAACACAGAATATGCACACAGAGGAAAGATCATTCCAATTCGCCCTCTGATGAGAAAAGAATTAAATAATGAATGCTATCATTATGTAGTTTAGAATACCTGAAGAAGGAAAATGGCCCTGTCCAAAACATCTATGGAGACCTTTGGGCCACACCCAAAGGTATTTGATCATGTGCTAGGATTACATGATCAGCCACAGCACAACTATAGGACCAATAAATCATGATAGCATTTTTATGTATTAATCCTGTAAACCAAATGTATAAATAAATGTTACACGTGGGCTATTTGAATCCAGGGATGTCTTCTAAGTGTGGACATTTTGGACAGAACCAAATATCAAGGACCATTTAATGTAGACCAAATGTCCTGCAAGAGATAGACTGACTTAGAAATATGACAACAACCTGATATGAACTACAAATATGTGTCCTCCTATGTCCACCATTCATATGGTGCAGTCCTAATGCCCAATATGATGGCATTTGGAGAAGGGGCCTTTGGGAAGTCATTAAGTTTAGATGAAGTCAGGACAGTGGTGCCCCTGTGAGGGGATTAGTGTCCTTACAGAGAAGAAGAGATACCACACCTCTCTTGGTCTACCTGCCATGCTGGGATACATTGAGGTTTCCCTCTATGAGGCAGGAAGACGACTCTCACTAGAAACCCAATCTACTAGCACCTAGATTTCGGACCTCCCAACCTCCATAACTGTGAGAAATAAATGTCTGTTTTATTAAGCCACCTAGTCTGATGTTTTGTTATGGCAGCCTAAGCTGACTAATACACAGTCTATACGTGTTCTAGTGCATTATCAAATTTGGGTTAAAATCTCCTCACTGTTTGGACCTAGACTGCTGAAGTCAATCTTAGCTCTCTCAGAAAGAAGTCGATTTAAACAATGAATCGTTTACACAGTCTGTGTAGATGCCTGACCACTGCACTGTACACCTAAAGCTGAAATAGAATAATAGTGAATGTCAACTATAATTAAATATATATAAATACATATATATACCTATATATGTATATCTATACATAGGTATATATATGCTCACGGGATGTGGAGGACAGCATAAGGAAGATAGTCAATGGTATTATAATAGCTGTATAAGATGTCAGAGGGGTAGTAGCTTGGGAAAGAGGGTTATCACTTTGTGAGGGGTGTAAATGTCTAACTATTAAGTTGCTTTGTACACCTGAAACTAATTTAAAAAATGAATCATTTTTCCCTAAAACTTTTTTAAACTAAAAAAAAAAGTTATGCTTCCTAGAACAATTTATTTTCAGTGAATTTTTCCCTGCACATATCAAGAATGTGAATGTAAATGGGTGGACTTAATTTTCCTCCAGAAAGCTGTATGCAGTGTACTTTAAAAAGGCACATATGTGCTGTATTGAAAATATCTCACCTGCATAGTCACGTCAGTGGCAGTGTCGAATGAGAAAAACGTGGCAAACAATAGTGTGTGATAACTGGATTCACAGAAAGAGAACTGAGGCCCGGAAAGCTACTCGACAGGATTCTGTAGTGCTGCTCAGGCACCACAAGTGGGAACATCTCAGAAAAACCATTTATTTTCAGGATATATAACTCAACTGAAGTCAATAATTATTTAGGAAAACAACTAGCTTTATGGGATGGCTTATGTATTAAAATGTAAAATAACAAATGATTTACACTGCTACTGAGGAGGCTTAAATTTGCATGTATATCCATTTATTAATTTTCTCTACTTGCATTAAATGAATGCCCACTGCAATGAGGCCACGTAAAAAGTTTGGAAGGGTGTATAGCAATACATGTGGCTTGCTTTATAACATCAAGTTGCTAAAATCTGTTCCAACATTCATCCACGTTTATTTTATACTCAGTTTCTGATGGACAGTGAGAGAAACTATCCATGACAGACACAGAGGGTGAGCATTTTGGATATTTGAGCATAGACCATCTTTTGCTTTCTTGATTATTTCCAAACCGTTTGGGAATATTAGTGACAAGTATTCTCATTTGTTCACTTGGAAAATTACCTGTCTGTGATTGGGAGTCTCAGCAGCATGAAGAATCAGGGTCCCTGAGGATAATTAGCAGAGCCTAGCAAAAGTTTCACTGAAGAGAATTCTCTCTCTCTCTCTCTCTCTCTGTCTCTCTCCATCCCCCTCCCTCAAAACACATGATTTTCATTTGCTGCGTTCCTCTCCCAGAGACATTTTTTTTCCCCTTTTATTATATGCAGCACAAGCTTGCAAACCTGTCTGAGAAAGGCAGATCTTCACTGCATCACAGGGCAAAGGGACAATGCCATCCTTCGCCAGAGAAAACATGCCTTCAGCACACCAGAGGCGCTGTGGTTAACGGGGAAAGCTGGAACCAACTCAGAAGTTCGCCAGTGTCTGGCCCTGCTCCTCACTGGTTACAGGGGCTTGTCCGAAGCAGTCATTCTTAATTTTTATGGATCAGAATCCTTTGAGAACTTGATAAAAATCTAGAAATTTTACTCAAAAGAGCTTAAGTGTAAATGGATCATACTTCTCGGAGTTTACAGATATCCTAAAAATCCATGCACAGAATCTCAGAGGAGCCCAGAAGTTGAGGTTAAGAACTTAGGTAACTTTGAATCTGTAATGCTTCCATTCTCTGATGTGGTCCCGGCTCTGTGAATCCCTTCCCTGTGAATCCCTTCCCTGTGACAACCGAACAATTTGAAACAAACGAAAAACAAAGACTCACATCCTAGCTCTTAGCCATGGCTGGGCTCTTAGGTGAAAATATTTCTGAGCTGGGTGAGGTTTAGATAGCATCATCATCCATAAGACATTTCCCCAGATACGATTTGGCATTTGAGCGTCTAGACCACTGTGTGGTTAGATAAACAGGGCCAATGAAATGCCACTGTTACATATTTCTCCCTGGAAACTAAAAGGCATTTTAACAATAAAAGTGTTTCCATGACATAATGCAGGACAAAGAAAGAGCCTTAGGTTAAATAAAAGTAGTTTTCATTAATTGATAATTTGAATATTACATAAGGAAAGTCATGTAAACTTTATGCTCAATATGTAATTTCTCAGAACTATGAATGATCTAAAAATGTCTAGTCTTACTGGTTTGTTTTAAATTTAGAAAATACAAATAATGCTTCTTTTGATTGTTTTGCTTTTTCATCTAGAAAGTCCTAGTGGCCAGGCCATAGTATCTTTAAATTTAATGCTCTAAAAATAGTTACAAAATAGTTACAGTCCTGAATGTTTAATACATCATCCAAAAATGTGTACAAATTAGAGTGAGATTATAAGTGAAAAATAATACATACTTTATAATGGCCGCCTTATTTTAGAACTGATAGTTTTCTTCATCAAATGCTTTTTTTTCTGATAGTCTCCTTAATCAAGTACATTTTCTCTGAGACATTTTCAATAAATTTGTTATTTTTCTACCTATGAAATTATCTTTACATGTAACTCCAAGCAAAATCAATTGATTCCTATAATTTTCATGGGCATTTTAGTAGTCAAATCTCCAGATGACAAATGACATCAGACGATGCCCAAGCCATCTTTGAAAGTCCCCACATCATTATTCCTCACGATTGCCAGACAGCTGTCACCCTTGCTTTATATGGGAAAGGACATCTTAATACTTTCAGACATTGAGTCTATGGTGAATCATACTCTACCGATAATATAACACTGGAAGAAAGAAAAATAAGAAGATCAGAACTGGGATCTTCTCAAACCCCAAGCAATTAGTAAGTCCCTTAATGCATTAAACATTTAGATCTCTTGAATAACAGACCCTTCTTTTATAGTCATTCTAATCAATTATTGTTTTATTTTAAAGATATAATTGCCTGGTATATAAACCTATTTTTTTTTACCAATTTCATGTTACTGAAACATAAAATGTCAGTTAATGTTGAGATCTTTTTCTAATATCATAAGGTTATATTTTATAACTATATAAAAACTTCTTCAGTTTCAATGCAGATGACATTTCATTTCCTCTGTATAGAGAGGACTGGGAATATGTTCCGATATAAGTTAATTACCTATTAATAGACTAGTCTTACTTCTGACTAAAGAGAGACCACCAGGCTTCCACCTCCTGATAGAATTTTGGCAGATACTACTGGTTGCCAACCAAATGTCCATTCCCTTCTTTCTTACTAATACAATCCCAGTTTTATTGTGGGGGGCGGGGGGCGGGCAGGCAGTGTGTTCCTGGAACAAAATGCTTAGACTCACTTGCTTCTAGAAGTGGTTTTGCGGCAGTTCTGGCTGCTGGAAAGTAACTGGAAGTCACTAGAAGATCTTCTAAACAAACAAACAAACAAACAAAAATACCAACAATTTCCTGTTTGTTTTTTTCTTGGATTTTTGCCTTTCCACCTGGAAGTGCAAAACCATCCCGAGACAGAAGGTAAAAGTCGCAAGCAAATTATAGAACAGCGAAATATAAATGGGTCCGGGGACAGTGCTAACATATCAGACTGTTAAGGTTGACAAGTTGTTCTGTGGGAAACATAAATTCCTTTTTGGCTGAGCTACTGCAGATGGGTTTCTGTTACTCGCTGCAGCCTAGGCAAACGCTAAGTTTCCTAGCAGATGCCACAGTGCCACCCAGAGCTTTCCTTAAAACTCAGTTCATTATCTCCTCATCTACTGCTTTGTGTGCTACCTCCTCCATCCAGGCAGCCTACACCCACGGCTGCTAACTGAGAATCTGGCGAGAACCTGGAGCCAGGGGCAGAATGTTATGTGGCACAGTGACTTACGTTTCAAGTAAGCAAAGGAGATGGCTCAGGTCCTAATCAGCCAGTCAGACAGACTGACACTCTATCACCCCAGTGGAGGGCTTGACAAATGTTCCTATTTCCAATGGCTTTCCCCTTCATACTTTCTCCTTCACTAGAGAAAAACTCGGGATGGGAAGTGGAAACACAACAGCTACTCTCTGTGACTTGGACTCTGAACCAAATTTGTTGTTTACACTGTCCCCCAGTTTCATAATGTATACATTTGAAACGGTAGTTCCTTCTGTGTTCTAGAGGTCAGCTAGACCTTTAACCACCCACCTGCAGTCTGCACTGGAGCAGTGCACATATGGGTCCTCCAGGAAAATCTACCACCAAACACATAGGGACCGATTCCCAAACAACATCTGTGCAGGCTGCACTATATCTGAGAAAACAGACACACTTCTAGGGCGGTGGGTTAAATCATCTTTTAACCTTCCACATAAGATTCATCATATTCTAGGGAAAAGGGAAGAACTCATTTTGCAAGCGATAAGAGATGAATTCAACTGCCAGTAATTTGTTATTCTGCCTTCAATACAACATTAAGAATTATAAATGTTTTATATTATAATCTTTGCAACCTCTGAAATACCTATGATAAAAGGTTGTTTTATTTTAAAAAATAAACAAAATAGATATGTATACAGCATATTTATCTTTTACTTTATTCTGCTTAATTTTTCCAGATTGTAAATTATATAGGTGGCAATGGGGAAAAATTTTCCTCAGGTAATCCAGGTAATGGAATATATATATTTCAATGGAATATATATATATATATATATATATATATATATATATATATATATACATACACATACACATATATATTTCAATGGGATATATATATTTTTAATGGAATATATATACATGTATATATTTGCTATTAATAAAATAAATATTCATATTATATAAAAATTCAATTTTTGTTGCTATGAAAATATAACTGATTGAGTTGGAAATATGAATGTTGAATAGGAATCATTATTCTACAGAAGTTTGTCAACAGAATTCTTTCATATGTGTTAGCCATATATTCTTTATGTAATAAGAGTGCATACTTTCTATTTCAGGTACATCATTATGCCACATATCATTTTCTCAATTTCTCTGATCTTTTTTAAAAATAGCTATCTGCATCTAATATGAACAAAGTTAGAGGGAGAACTTTACAGTTTTGCCCTACTCATAGTAATTCATATTGCATACTTCTGGAAACGTACACAGTACATGAGTGGCATATGTCTTTTCTGTTTTTCCTAACGTGTCACTGTCTTTAGAGTAATGCTTATCAAAACATGAATAAGAAAGAAGTCACCACATATTATTAATTAGGGTTAATAATAATAAGAAAACTCTTAAACCACGGGGTTAAATAATGGAAATATGGCTTAGCTGTTGAAACCAATATATATGCAGCAGGGAAGGAGAATTAAAAATATACAGCTTAATGCTACCCAGTGCAAAACACATTTTCTCAGGTAACTGAAGAATGTAGGTCCAAGTAAAGTATTGAGTTTGCAGTCTAGAGCTATATGAAAATGACTGTCTATGTTCTAATAAGTATGAAAAAGTACCAGTGGGAAGATTTTTAAAATATGCATTGCTAATAAAATGGCTTAAAATAATATTTTCCCCACATAAGCTCTGTCATCTCTAATATCAGAAGTGGGTATACCAATGTTAGTGAAATTGATCAGCCACGGAGCCCATGACAAAATTTATAAAAGATTACATTTTGTCTATCTAGCTTCATTTGTCAATAGCAAAGCCAGAATACTTTTTATAGTTTAATCTATGGATTGATTAACTTATTCTATACAAAGCACACCAGTTTGTTAATCTTCCCAAAACTTGCATATTTAACATTAAGCTTTTTATGATCCTTTCCATATTTTTTCCAGAGTGACAGCTTCACAAGTTTTCATACATCACAAAAGTCATCATTTCCGTACAACATAGATAGTTCTTAAAACAGCAAACACAAACTTAGATTAAACAAACAATATTCTCAAAATGAAATTTCAAGATCTAGAAATCTTTATAAATATAAAAATGTATCACCTCAAAGAACATGCTACTATATAATATCTGTATAAATAAAAACTTATTAATGTGGGGATTCCTTATCTGAAGCATAAATTTATATTGATTTTTTGTTGTTGTTAAAATAAGTGTTTATCAAAGTTCTGTGTTTCAAAATGACTCTCTACATAGACATTTCCATTACTTATAATTAAATGTTTGTCACACATGCTTGGGATGTAAACATATTCAGAAATTTTATAGGAAATAAATAAAAACATTGTTCATATATGCGCTTTGATGTGACTTGCAAAACTTGCAGAATGAAATATGTCAGTTTGGATGAATTAAATGCTGCTTTCTGAAATTTTCCTATTGTATAGAACCTAAAATAGAAACTAATAGCAAATGAGTCCCTTAGTGAACTTTCCATGCAATTTATGAAGTCAGAATACAGACTCACAAAGGTGAATTTAGTCTGGAGGCAAGGGAATTAGACACGTGGCATCTGTACAAAGTACAAGGTTTACATGTCTTCACGGGGTTACCACCCTCGCCTCCCTCCACTCTCAATCAATTCCTGCAACATCTCTCATTTTCTCCCAAACGCAGAAAGACACACCAACACACACACACACATGTTCATTCTCAGATGCACACAGTACTTTTTTTTCCTTTTTCATCACGTAACTGTTGACTGATCACCACACAAGGAAATATCTCAGTCACTTAAGTTACAATCACAGTTGAGTGATTTTATATCCTAGTGGATATAGCAGTTCAGTGCTCATGAATGTAGAAAAAAGTTGAGTCTCTCTTTAAATCAAATCTTACTAATAGTAGCTTGATTGTATAGAATAAAAAAATATAGTCTCTGTGAGGAATTCCCACTAGCCAGGCTACTGACAGTCTCCCTAATTTTAAAGGGCAGTACATTTTATTAATTTATTCATTTCACCAAATGTGCTATATGCCCAGGATAGAAACATACAAATGGCATGGATATTGCTTTCCGGAAGGTCACAGAAAAATGGCGGAGAAAGCACTAAACAAAGAATTAGTGTTAATCTGAAAGGACTTTATACACGCTTCTTTGGGAATTTACAGAAAGAGTAAAAGAGCTTAAGTGCTCAACATATAGTTGTGGTAAAATGAAAGTTTTCTGAGAAATACATAAAATAATATATTAGCATGATACCTATTACATGTTTAGTAATTCAGTACTCAGTTTTCTGAATTATACCTTGAAATGTGTCCAGAGCTGATTAGAAATAAAATGTTACCCCCTCTTTAGTATCAATGGAAGAGAATTCTTATGTAAGTTCCTATAAATAAACCAATAAATAAAATATAATGACCAACAAATCATAATTACTAGATTATCACAGATGCTGCCTAAAACTAAAGAAAGCAAGCAAGCCTAAAATTAAAATGAATAGTCATTATTTTCTAGTGACAATAATACTAATAATAATCACTAACATATATAAATAGCTCACCATGTGACTGGTGTGTTTACATATTCACTCATCACAAAAACCTATGTGATAGGTTCCATTATAATTGCTACTTTAAATACATCACATGGAGATGGAGAGACATAGACACTAATGACCAACAGTACACAGTCAACATGGAAAGATGGCAGCACTTTCATTCTGGTGTCACTGGTCCCAAAGCCTCATCTTTATTCTATATTATAAACTGAAATAGCCAAATATTGAGCAAACTGTCTGAGATCATATGGATAAAAAAATTGGTGGAAATTGAACTTAGAGTAATATCAAAAAAAGAAAGGAAAAAAGTTGGTTCAAAGTTAAAGTGTTTGGCAGGAAAAGATAATAATATGTTGTTAAAAATTTCTATTCAAAAAAGATAAAACTGTTGTAACACTTTATGATTCAAATAGCATTTCATCAACACAGGTAGGTCTAACACTACTAGAAATATCACCAGAAAATACACAAATGCAAAAGTAGTGGGCAGTTTACCATAAGATGCCCTGTGAGAAATGTGCTGGCATATGTATGTACGCGTACACCACACACACACACACACACACACACACACACACACATACAAATTGTGTATGCTTCAATTATTTTTTCCCCCAGAGAAAGGATATTACAGCAAAGAAATGACTGACTTGGGTTCAGACAAGATGATACAGAGGAAGCAACACCGTGGCGCCATCTTACCTCCCCCACCAACAAAAGCAGGAGACCCAGACTAGAAGCTTGGGTCCAACCTAGCTACAGAAGGCAGCCCAGCTAGGTGTATTCCTCCCCTGGATTAAATGAGAGTCCCTATGACAACATCAGGAAGCCTCTCAACACTGACAAGGAGATCAACGGAGCGCCCACACCTGTAAGTGGCCAGGGAAGGACCATTTAGTCGTAGGGCTGAGACTCCCTGCCCCCACCCACAGCCCCTGGGGCTGGCTGATGTTGCATTAACAGGCAGCCTGGAAAGACTACTGTGCCCAAGCACAACAGGACAGAAAAAGCAGAATTAATGTCAGTCATGAACTGTCACAATGATATCTGCAAAAGGTGCATTTAAGACACATTTTAGTAATGACGCTGGTAGACAACTTGACTGTCTATCCTCCCATGCTTTGCAAATTTTCATTCATATTTTATCTAATCACATATACCATATAGGGAAAATTATAATTTTCCAACGGCAATATTACTTACTATTCACTAAATATAGCAATACAAATTCTAACAGCATGAAATAGGTGGACAGACAGACAAATAGATAGACAGTTATCTAGGTAAATAAACAGCTAAAGAAGGATTTTATGTACCGAAAATTATTAAGGGTGATTTGGAAAGACAATTTTTAATGTCAAATTGTCTTTACAATATGGGAAATAGTAAACTAAATTGGACATCTTAATATCTAATGAAAACTTAATTCAGATTCATCATAAATAGTGTAATACAATTGGGTAGTCACTACTAAAATGAAAAGTCATTATGAGTCTTGTTTATCTTAGTTCTCTAAGGTGGATCTTTATGTCAGCATATTAATTCATTGTACAGTTATATGACTTAATTCAAAATTATGTTTCTATGTCTCCAAAGTGAAATGAATGTTATTTCTATAGTGATTATATATTCTGTAAATTCTACTGGTTTTGAGATGTCTTATTGTTCTGAATACACCATGTTTCCCCAAAAATAAGACCCAGCTGGACCATCAGCTCTACTGCATCTTTTGGAGCAAAAATTAATATAAGACCTGGTCTTAAATTATATAAGACCTGGTATTATATTACATTATACCCAGTATTATATTATATTATATTATATTATATTATATTATATTATATTATATTATATTATATTATATTATATTATATTATACCAGGTCTTATTTTAAAATAAGACCTGGTCTTATATTAATTTTTGCTCCAAAAGATGCATTAGAGCTGATGATCTGCCTAGGTCTTATTTTCAGGGAAACACGGTATTTCTATCTATTCCTTTATCTGATATTTAGGTTTATTTATACCTCTCGACTGATATCTACCATATTTGCAATCATTTTCCACGTGTCACATTTATTCTTTGTTACTTTATGTTTCTTGTCCTCTCCTTCTGGCTTCTCTGGTTGTAATTGAGCATTTTATATGTTTCATTTCTCTTGCCTTTTTTAACACATCAATTATACTGAAGAAAAGATTAGTTTGACCACTACACGTAAGTGACAAAAGGAGTGATAGACACATATAACAAAGATATTCTATGATTCATGAAAAGTATTTACCACAGGTCAATAATTTCCCTTTTGTGTCACAGAACATAGCATTTAATACAGAGAAAAACAATAGCTATACATTTCCTTTGGAAGAAATTATAAATCTCCTAAGCTTTCTGGATGCTGACTATGAAGAATATCCTGGTCATGTAATTATGAATTTTATTATTTTAAATGAACCTTACAAGTATTCAAATAAACGATGAAATGCAAATATTTTAAAGTCTATTTTGAGTAATGGAAAAAATGAAGTTAAATATATTTTGTTAAAATATCAATCAATACATAGTGAGTCTCTCGTAGTGAAAGAACTATATTTGTCTTTTAATTTAAATTTCCTAATTCTACTAGGCATTTAAAATCACCCAGTTTCATAAATCAGTGGGTAATCACAAAAGATTACAGACTTAAAAATGTAACCCATCTTAAAATTGGAAGAGATAAAACTTGAGACACAGCAAGGGTAATGTTCCACTGTAGGGTAAAGGAAACTTTCAAATGTAATTTAAGAAAAAGATAGTAGAAATTAACAAACTCTCCATTTTTAATCATCCTGCTAACTTTTTGATGATAAAACATGTTTCTTTATTAGATCCTTTCATCATTGATAATTTCACCTTCACCGAAATGGGAAAGACCATGTCCTACTATTGTTGAGGGAAATAAATTAGAACATGCATGAAAAGTGCCAAGTGTAGCTATGATAAAAGGGCTGATAAAAGAATAAAATATATATTCCTTAACAGGTATCGTACTCCACCACAGTCTCCACCTGAGAGGGTCTTGAGTAAATTATACAAATAGAAGACAATAACAGAAGAAGGCAAAAATCTAAATTACTGTGAGCTTGGGCACAAAAGACATTGACGGAGCCTACATTGGTCCCTAAGCAGAGGTGGGGTAAAAACAACCAAAAAGCAGCACCAGAAGTAACAACAGTTTTTAGATGAAAGTTACAAATAATCTTTGTATACACACACATATGTGTGAATGAAGAGAAAAGATGATTTGGTATCTTTTTTTTTTCTTATAAATACACTGACTTTCAATTTAAAAACACAATATTTTTGAAAGAATATTCACTATTGATTTTTACTTGTATATTCATATCCTCACTGTACTATGTTGCTTTGAGATTTGTTTTGGACTACATCTTTTTTTTGCAGACAAAATAGGGATTTGTGCCCTTAATGAAAATTTCAATATAAAAAAAAAATCTTTAAATCATCTAGTCTTTCCTTCCCACATGCCCCTGTGAATGTCCATGTCATCTTTCTTACAAAACAACTTTATCTGTAAAAGTATCAAACCATGAGTCATGCTTTTAATCTTGAATTTTCAAAGAAACACTTAACTTCTTGTCATTTCAATCCCAGTCATGACTTTTCAGTGAAAATACTCTCTGGTTGTAATGGCCAGGAAGAAAAAACAAAATTTCAAAAACAACCTCACCAAAAAAAAAAAGAAAGAAAGAAAGAAATTTTGTTTTTTCAAAAAGAAAACTTGTTAGAGAGCAAACTTACCAATGGGCATGACATGGTATAATAGGTTAAAAACATACAGAAATAACTGTATCATGGAATGAGGGGACATGCAGCATGATTTTTTTGATAGAAGGGTATATAACTAGAAATAGCAGATAACAAGACAATGACATTAAACCATTTGTAAGAAATAGCTTAGAATTTTAACAATTTTGTTAGAATGTGGCACAAAAAATATGTTTTGTGACAAATCATGGGTGTGTCATTGTTCAAGACATGGGACATGTCCCCTTGAGCATGAATGTTTATGACTAATATTCAGGAAATTATTTTAGTTTCTTGTGACTTGTATAGTTGCAAACTGATAAATCCTTACGTTACAACTTCTACTTATACTGTATCTTGAGTTAAGCAGAACTTTCTTTAACTTCTCCTGAGATGATTTCAAGATTCCTCTTTTTCCCCTAAGTGTGATTCAATGAAAAACTGTGGTTTACCTGGTCCTACTCACTTTCATTAATTCTAGATTGAGCATTCTAATGTTTTAATGTATCTCTAAGTGTATACTAATCAAATATCATATAACTGTCATAATCCAGGACTGTCATTTCCCATATTTTTTTCACAAATGTCCAAGGCCTATCACATTGCTAAATGATTCAACAGTTAATGTAAAGTTTTAAAAAAGACAAGAATAGTTAAGACGCACTTGAAAAGAGAATAAAGAGCTTGCATGCCAAGGATGGAGACTTCCTACACAGCTATAATAATTATAAGGTAGTTTTGACAAAAAAGTTATTCAACACAGACGACAGAAAACCATCTTCATGTATCCGATCATTTGGCACCCGACAAATGTGTTCTGGTGGATCAGTGGATGTCACGGGTTGAGTTGGGCCCCCGCCAACTTCATATATTGAAGTACTAACCCCAATACCTCAGAATGTGACAATATTTTGATACAGGGTCTTCACAGAGGTAACTGAGGTAAAATGAGGCCATTGGGGTGAGCTCTAATCCAATGTTAGCGGTGTCCTTCCAAGAGGAGAACGTTTGGATTTCCTTTAATGCAAGTACTTTCCATTAATTCTGGGAGGAGGGAGGGTGCTTATACTGGGGCAATCTGTGCAGCACAGTCCACGATATCCAAGTTCCGTGAAGGAACTTGGACTCATTTAACCCAAACCCCTACTTATAGAAATAATGAAACTGTAGCTTTCTCCTAGTGTGGCTCAGCGCACATAGCGAGTTATTGGTGAGGATAGCCTAGAGAATGAGCCATCTGCCCTAGCGTGGTGCCCCCGCCTCCTCAGCCCCCAGCCTTCCACTTCACTACGTCATTCTTAGCACTGATGGCATTTGCCCAATTGCAAAACCTCAGTATATATCTGCTTGGATTATAAAATAAAGACCCACCTAATTATAATCTCAGGTTTCTCAATACTTATGTAAACAAACGGGCCCATAGATACTCTTTTACATAACATGGAGGTGAACATTTTCATGGCAGATCATTTCAAGTAGAAAATAAGACAGGTACATAATTCCGGATGTTTTATTCTGCTTTGTGCATATGGAAAAAAATGGAGATGAAAATTCATCTTATGATTAAGTGGAATAAATATAATTTTCACGCATATTTTCAATAAAAGTTGATAATATTCAGGACTGTTGATTAAGTAAAATGAACAGGTGAAGTGAACAATTCTATACATCAATGTTTTGAATACAGTGCATAATATAACACTCAATGCGCTATGTTTTAAAAAAGTATCAATAAATAGATGAATAGGTAATGTGCCTTTTACTGTGATAAATTATTCTAGAATTGCTCATAGTGAAAAATATTGAAAGCAACTTGAATTGTTCCCAGTAAAGGTAAATTGAATATCCATGCTAGGAATATTTTGCTGCTATTAAAAAAATAGACTAAACATTATATTTATTGTATTAGAGTAATGTCCATGAAATATATATTAAATGAAATAAAATTTAAGATAAATGTTTCAAGTTTTGATACTACTAATGTGTATGTACATACCGTCATTCCCCGAAAATAAGACCTAGCCAGACAATCAGCTCTAATGCGTCTTCTAGAGCAAAAATTAATATTAGACCCAGTATGTTATGTTATATTATATTACATTATATTATATTATATTATATCATATTATATTATTATATTAAAGACCCAGTATAATATGATATGATATGATATGATATGATATGATATGATATGATATGATATGACATGACATGATATATGATATGATATGATATGATATGACATGACATGACATGATATATGATATGATATGATATGATATGATATGATATGATATGATATGATATGATATGATATGATATGTTATGATATGATATGATATGATATAATATAATACTGGGTCTTATATATTTTTGCTCCAAAAGACACATTAGAGCCGATTGTCCGGCTTAGTCTTATTTTCAGGGAAACACAGCATCTGTATGAGCATGACCAGTGAGGTTCAATGGTCCCTATTGCGTTGTTAGCTTTTAAACTGTCACCCGTTTGAAGGTACAGTGAACAATTGAGATCCATAATAGAACATATGATGTCTATGGTTTATGGCAGACATGTCGTTGTGCTAATTATGCATGGTAAATTTAAGCAGTGATTAAAATCATCATTCCTTTGTACTTCTTGGTGATCCTCGGTCTATTAGCTATAAACTGGAATAATGACAAAGACATAAGATAGACAAAGAAAGGCCTGGATTTGATAAAGAGAACCAACAAACACGCTCCTCTTACTCTCTTTTTCAAACTTTCGCTCCTATAGGAACATATCTTTTCAGCTTTTCCTATTTTCCCTCAATGGCATTTTACTTTGCATATAAACAATATCAAATTTACTGCAGAGAAGCAAATGTAATATATTAATCAGTCTAACTTATTAGCCATTTAAAGTTAGGAGAAGGTTAAACATATAATTTATTAAATACAGGAGAGACACTTAGAGGTGTGTTAAGATAAACACCATTGCAAACATTTTTGAGATCCAAATTGATTTGTAGTCAAAAGTCAGAGAGAAAGGCAGACTTCAAATGCCAAATAACAAGTAACATAATTGGATTAGAAACAATCCTCTTCAAGAGAGAAAAGAAACTATGATCTGATTGCATGGGTAGAACTAAAATTAATGATAGTTGTGAGCCACTAATTTTCTTTACAATTTGTAGCTGGGTTTCAGGAATACACAGTGCACAAGTCTAAGTCCAAAAGATTTTACTATACAGATTTACTTACTTCCCTGAAAAATAACAGAGATGGTGATAGTAAATGTACATTTTAAAACTCTCCACTCCCCTTCTGTTGGGGTTTAATGCACAGTGTGACAATCAAATACAGCAAGCTTTATCCTCATAAAGTTCATGGTGGTAGCAAACGTTAATAGTGGTCAATATATTTAACATATTTTGATTAAATAATTATAAACCTAATTAATAATGATGTTATCAGTTACAACACTTAATGAGCCACATGACTGGACATCATAGGAAGCAAATCAATAGTTACCTGTGGCTAATAACAGATTTCTGGAGACATAATCATATTTACTTAAGTCTATCCCTGAGATAGCCTTACAAATAGTGCTCAAAACTGGTGACATGTTGGAGAAATGTTGAAATTAAACCAATTACATTAAGTAAATATATACTCAAACATGTCATAATTTTGTATAAAGTTACATCCTATGTATCAAAATGTATTAACAGCTATAGTTTCCATGTGATGATTTTCATATGCAGCTAAAACTCAGGAAACATAGTTAAGTGATTTACGAGATATGATCAAAAGATAACTGTGAATGTTTAAATTAAAAAAAATTATTACAGCAAAAGACACATCGCCATTAATCTCTCTCAAAATACTCCCCCTCGCTTCAAACACATTTATCCCATCATTCTTGCCACTTACTGAAGCAGTTCTGGAAGTCCTCTTTTGTGAAGGTTTTTATTTCATCCTCCATCATGACAACGCTCCGTGTCACACATCATTTCTGGCATATGGTAATTTCTCTCAAATAAAAACATTACGGTGTGTCCTCACCCACCTTATTCACTGGATCTGGTACTGTGTAACTTCATTTCCCCAAAGTCAAAATGATACAAGACATGGAGGTAGTCACAACAGAGCAACTAAAGACACTCACGAAAGAGGACTTCCAGAACTGTCTCAGAAAGTGGCAACAACATTGGGATAAGTGTGTTTGAAGTGAGGGGGAGTATTTTTGAGGGGGGTTAATGGCAATGTGCCTTTTACTGTGATAAATATTTTATTTAATCATTCACTGTATTTTGTGATCACACTTCATATTCAGGTAGAAAAAGAAGAGAGACCATTGGCTGGAGAGTCTGAGAAATCTTAGCTAATAAACTCATCTTGAACAGACCACAAGGACAAGGTGGGGAGGTATCTTCCTAGAAGCTAAGCTGGCTCTGTGTCATTGCAGTGTGGGCCGTGGAGTACTAAACAGTTTTGAATGCCAGCTGAACACTTAACAGTTGTACCTGGTCCATCATCTCACCTCTCTGTGCATCAACTTCTCATTTATTATATAGAGAAATAAGAATGCTTATCACAGATGGTGATATGGTGAGTTTTTGAAATTTAACAGAGGTAATTAGAGAATGAGCTTTTTTTTTTTTTTATTAACACAGTAATAAGATGTTTTTAGTGGAACAAAATCAATCCTAGGTTAAATGCTGCTCTAAAGTTCCCCTAACAGATCATAAAAGCAATTTCAGAAGAGAATGCTGATTCCGGCTAGTGTAACTGTGGGTGAGGATGAAACCCAACAGTATACGGGAATATAACAAAAATCCATAACTCTATTATCTAAAAACAGAGTTTGACATCTAATAAAAAATTACCAGGAACACAAAAGTGCAGGAAAATATGATATATAGAAAAGAAAGAAAATAATAAATAGAAGCAGATTTTGAATTGACAAAGAAAATAAAAGTAATAGACATAAAAATTAATTGAGATTTGTTATAAGTATGCTTCATATATACATGAAAGTAAAGGAAAACATGGACATGAAGAGAGTATGAATTTTTTAAAAAATCTAAGTCAAAGTTCTACAAATTAAAAATGCAGCATATGTGTAAAAAAAAGCAATGTCTGGAGCTAACAGTAGATCAGGTAACCCTGAAGAAAAGTTCGATGAATTGAATATACAACAATAGAAATTATCCAAAATGAAGCAGAAATAGAAACAAGCCTGACATAATCTATAGAGAGAATCGGTAACCTATGGGATAGTATCAAGTGGTCTAAATTAAGTGCAATAGAATTCCCAGAAGGGAAGTAGGCAGAACAATATTGAAGAATCAATGGTCTCACTTTTTTTCAAATTTGACAAAAATTATATATACAAAATGCAAATAGCTCAATGAATCTGAACAAAATATTCATTGGAAATAAAATTAAGGCAAATTCTATTTCAACAGTGAATTGTCGAAAACAAATAAAAGATCATTTTAAGATCAGGCAGAAACTAAAGACACATTGTGCACACAGGAACAAAGAGAAAGGGCAGAGTAGATACACTCTGTTAGGTAGATGAAAACAGAAGGTTCATGACTCAACAAAAATAATGACAATATGTATTTTTTATATTTAAAATATATACACCAGTAAATTGCATTTGCGCAATGAACAGCAGGAAGCCAACTGAAACTGTTGAAAGGTGCTCATATTTTAACTGGTGTATTGTTAATAATTTTAAAATTCTACTGATAAGTTATGTTGCAGGTTCTACTGTGCTATTGCAAACAAAAACAGAGAGTTGTAACTAATAAGTCAGACTGGAAATGAAATCACAAAAATACTTGAAGAATCAAAAAGAAATCACACAAATGAAAAAAGGAACAAAGAACAGATAATATGAATAAAACACAAGATGGTACCATACTTATCATCAAAAATACGAATTAAAAAGTCAAATTGGATAAAAGAACAAAGCCCACCATTATGCTGCCTATAAAAAAAACCCACTTTAAATATGAACACCAATAAGTTAAAAGCACAAGGATGAAAAATGATGCTACCACAACCAAGATGTCCTTTAGTAAGTGAATGGATAAACGGTGGCACGTCCAAACAATGGGACAGTAGTCAGCTAAAAAGAAATCAGCTATCAAGCCATGAAGAGACATGGAGGAAACTTAAATGCATGGTACTAAATGAAAGGAACCAACCTGAAAGGGTTATGTGTTGTATGATTCCATCTATAAGACATTCTAGAAAAGGGTAAACTATGGACACAATAAAAAAGATGTGATTAACAAATGAAAATATGTGGTTGTTTTTATTGTTGTGGAAAAGAGAGGCCATTTTAGATACCAGTACAGGAAGCACACCACACCAAGGGGTCAAGACAGACAAGACTAAACAGCTGGCAACAGCTGGATCTGCCAGGAGCATGTCCATTCTCTAGTTAATAGTTACATAGAAAGTGGAGTCTTGGTCAATTCCTGAGCTTCTCTGACCCTTATTTCTCCCCAGTAAACTGGGATATTAAATAAACAAAACAAAACAGACCTCAGCAGGTCAAGTCAATAGTAAACATCACTACACCTGTGTAATAGTATATTACTCATCTTTCTAAAATGTATATGAAACCAGAGAGAAAAAGAGAAAAACTTTATTTCCCAATCAATATTGATGTCATATGGCAAACTTTATAGAAATTTATAAAAGTATAAAAGTATGTATATTTGCATCAATTTATCTGATCCTTGTGCCCCCAAGCCATCCTGTGATGCCTCTATGTATATATTAAAAAATAAAAATGTATTAACTGTTTTCTGCACTATCATATATATATTGAATGTAGAAACTGCAAAATATAAATTGGTGTTTTGGGGAAATTGTGGACAATATATACTCATACATATACATATATACAGGTATATTTTCTGATTTGTTAAAAAATAATTTTCAAAATCTATCATAACCCTTTTTTTTCTTTTTTCATTATCTACCTGGGCATCTTTCCTGACTTGGGGAAGTCCTTTGTGTGTATCTTAGTGTGCTGGCAGCGAGGGCATTCAAGTGTGATCTAATCTTTAAAAATTGAATATTCTTCACAGAACTTTGAATGTTGATGGCGGATGCAAAGGTCAACATGGTTAGTCATTACTCATAGTGACATCTGCAGAGTTAAGAGTTAATTGTCTATTGAAGGAGTTTACCTACCGTGTTTCCCCAAAAATAAGACCTAGCCAGACAATCAGCTCTAATGTATCTTTTGGAGCAAAAATTAATATAAGACCCGGTCTGATTTTACTATAAGACCAGGTCTTTAATAAATATAATATAATACAATATAATGTAATATAATAATATAATATAATACCGGGTCTTATATTAATTTTTGTTCCAAAAGACACATTACAGCTGATTGTACGGCTAGGTCTTATTTTCGGGGAAACACAGTAGCCTGTTCTTGAGGGTTGATTTGCCCTGTGTCAGGCAATGTGTTGAGACCAAGGCTGGCTTTCTTCCTTTCCTTTTCTTCCTTCCATCTTTTCTCTTTATTGTTTTTTCAAGCTCAGTTCTCTAGTTTCTAAATGATTTTGTGAACTCACTGATACATTTCCAAAATTTCTTTTTCAGTTTAATTAGCGAGACTAAGTAAGAAAGAACCACAACTGGTACATAAACTGACTAAATTGAGAGTGCCTTCAAATGAATTATATAAACAACATCAAGATACTGTGCTATGTTATATAGAAACTCAATTAATTATTAAATTACAGTTAAAATATTAAACTAAATTATAGTAGGATTTACAATTATATATTACAATATCCAGGCTTTATAAGCCACTCTGGGAAATGGCAGCAAAATATCACTTATAAACCAATAAATTATTTCTAGCATAATTATTAATTTGGCTACTAAAAAGATATAATTGATAAAAACAACTGGACTTTTAGGAGGAAAACAAAATTTAAACAAGAAATATCAATTACATCTATTAGTGATAAAAATTTTTCAAACTACTATTAAATACTAGATAAAGCGTATCTAGTGTTCAATTATGCATTGATGCTACATAAAATACTTTTTAAACTACAAAACAGGAATGCAAAGTCTTAATTTTTAATATGTTTTGATATGAATGCAATGTTTTATCTCTAGATCTCTAATTTGTGTATTTCACAAAAATTGGAATTGTTTCTCTGTGTTAAATTAGGGGGGAAGTTCTTTGGCAAATTCATTTGTACGCTGAAGACATTTCTATGTGTGTTTTCACCTTTGATATAGTTGATGACAATACATTGGTAGATTAAAATTTAAAAAAATACAGAACAAAGAATTCAATCTTTGAAATATTTGTATGCACATGGTTTTGATTTATGCTCCTTTCAACATACTTTTCTCTTGTGACTAAATATATCAATAGTGGAGTATACTCTTGAAACAGACCTCACAACAGAGGTACAATGATTAACTAGCATTAAATAAATGCTTCAGAGGAGAAAATAAATGGATTTTCTATTGTGTGAAAGATAGGTCCCTGAATACACTGACAAAAATCAAACCAATTCTACAATGCTACTCAACTCATAAAAAAGTATGCTGCATATGTAGGGAAAAGAAGCCTGCATTCCAAGATGTGGCCTTAATTCAATGACAAATGTAATGTCATTGTCACTGTGGGTTGCAGTAACATTAGTTACCTCATTGGCATTATTTTACTGAATAGTCCTTAACATTTGCTGATTTGAATGTTATCATGGTGAATCAATACTATTAATAATCTTTACCTTTAACAGTTTCCAATGACTGAAACTGTCAACAATGCAGCTTTTATTTTATAAAACATACCATGCTAAGTACAGGTTCTATTACGTAGTCCCACTAATAAAATGATGCTAATATTTTAAGTAAACCTCACGTCTCAGATTGAGCGTGTGAATAGTCTTATCTCCTCCAAATTTAGAAATTATTAACATCTTCCCATTAATTAAGGTTTGATGAACTCTGGAAAAAAAATGAACACGTTAAATATGTGACACTATCACTGAATGTTTGTAATGCTTTACACACATCTGAAGAATACCACAACCTATACTTTCACAATTTCCATTCAGAATATCAAGTTCGAAAGGAGATAGTATTTATAATATCTAGAGAATCTGTTCCTTTAAAATGAATGATATTTCATAAATTTAAATCTGAGGACAAACATCAAGAGTGTTGACCTGTAAAAGATCAACATGGACCCAACTGTGATGCTTACACATTGTGTGTCTTAACATGACCAACAGGATAAACTATTAAAAGAAAAAGAGTAACTTCTGGAAGGGTGAGGCACCTTGCCATTAAAATCACTGGTTCTGATGTCAGCTGTCTCGGTATGAACCCTGGGTCTAACGATTACTAGTTTTGCAATCTTGACTAACTTCTCTAAATTTTGGTGCCTTAGTTTCCCTCTCTTTAAAACCAGTGTAATGTGTTTACAGATGTTTTGTATTATGAAAAACAAGGTATGTAAGATACGAAAGAGCTCACCAAAAGTGCTTTTAATTACCAAACGGCTTTTGGGAATGTGGAAATATTGAACACTTGAACTTTTGGACATTTTCTCAATTCCTTCCATTTATGTTTCTCTACTTATTCAAATGAAAACATAATAAGATCTCGCTATTAAAAAATGACTTTACAAATAAGTAGGATAGCCTTGCAATTAGATGAGAAAGAAGGGCTGAGGGTGAAAGGGAGCCTAAGTGAACTGATTTCCAGGGAGAGAGCACTTCCTCTGAGAATGTATGTGTCTTGCGATTCCATGTGGGCTGACTGAGCAGTCCTGCCCAGGATTGGTGACTTTGCCCAATGAGGACAGTCAGCCACGCTACTGACCACAGCGTGGACGGCAGGCTGGCCTAGAATCTGACAGTTCCCTAAACACATCTGTCATTTCCTCAGCCTGACAATGCCTGGTGCCATCGTCTTTCCCCACACACACACTAACATACACAAGATACATGAGAAATGCACCATTAACCCAGTGCTAAAACACAGAACAGACCCAGCCTCCTAAATTATCATGATCCTAGAACCTCAGCTGAACTCAAAATATGACAAAATTAAAGAGATCAGCCGTTAGCCAGAGATGCACAGTACTTGGCGGGTGGGGTGTTGCAAAACTTAGGTAAACTCAGTCTTATAAAAGAAGTAGGCTGGTCCCTGACACGTTCAGAATTGGTGAAATATGAATAATCACCTCCTCATCTTATTTCCAGATACAAGAATATGGGAAATAAGTTCAATTTATGAGGGAAAAGAGAAACAAAGCAACGATATACCGCAATATTTATACAAAATATTATAAACATATTCACTTTAATATATCATATGTATTATACATGTATATTGCAGTTATACATATATGCATATTATATGCTATATACATATGAATATAGCATTGTATTCTGGCCATCTATTTCTATATAATAAGTACCCAAATATAATAGTGTGATTTAGGACAATTTGCTAAATTTACTACATTTTGCTTCAAAATTTGACACAATTTTGTAGCAAAGCTAAAGAATTCTATAATAGCATAAAATAAATAATTCCAAAATTAGCATAGGGTGTACGAGGTCTTTACATCAGAAAACTACTAAACATTGCCAAGAGAGAGTAAAGAAAACCTAAACAAAGATGTATGCTACAAACACATGTTGACTCAATTTTTTTAAATGTCAATTAATGCCAATTTAATCTACAAATTCAGTGGAATTCCAATCAAAACACCAAGATATACCTGAGATAGCATATAAATATTGGCTAAAAGAATAAATGGGAAACAGAGAACAAGTATGTGATCAGGACTCTGCAGTTAGACTCCCCATCCTCATGTAAAAGCCCTTACGGATTATCATACGGACATTATACTTTGAAATATTTCTTTAAACGACTCATTACTAGATACTGGTTGGGAGCTGAAATGAGAATACATTGGAGGGGCAATTCATTAACCATCAGGTCACCTAATTTTATCCTAGTTTTAGGACTTTCAATTCCTGTCCAATAGTGCAAATGAACTTTCGATGAACTGTCTTGATGTAAGATTTGTCTGTATCTGGACAGAGGACTGACTAGATCCTCTACCTGAGAAATGGGAGAATGGCTCACTGTCAGAGATACAAAATTGTCTACAGAACTTATTTTTTCTTATTAAATTCTACTGTATCAAAGAAAATATGATCAACCATACCTGTTCTATGCATTTCTACTAACAACTCCCATGCCTAAAAACAAACATTTTTCTAACTTTTCACTATCCTGGCTGTCATTTAATGAGGTAACCAATGGCACGGTTTCCACAACAGAACTGCTGGTTGAAATGTATTTTCATAATTCCTCTTCTACCTGATTGAGAAACGATGGACTAAGAAATATTGCTCACAGGTTATTGTGTATACATTGCACTTCTGATACACGACTGTATTTAGAATTTGACTGGCTCCTTCCTTAATTTTATCTTGTATAAATAATGCATAAGAAAGTGAACAAATATCCTAAAATATATTTGGAAGAGTCCTGAAACAGCAGGAGTTTTAGGATTAAATTTGGTCAAAAAACAAGGTAATTTCGTAACTTTGATCAAAGAAAAATAACATTTCTGAAATGTCTTTTATATGATAGATAGTACCTTTGTATAACTAAAAGTACAAATTCATTGTAACTCTTAGGACTGTACGTTATTTTGATGTGATAATACATTACAGTGGAGTAAGTGTGATAACGACACTGACAGACTCTTAGTCTAATGAAATACAACCATTTCCTCAGTTTTTAACTCACAAATAGCAGATGCCATTCAGAGAAGTTCTGTGAAGCCATATGTACATTTTAAATAAATATTTTTAAAAATTCTCAAAAAGCAATACAGACATACTTTTTTTGGTCTTTATATTAAATAATAGACCATCTGAAATCAGTGTCTTTAGAATTATGTGTTTGTTTTTTTCAAAAGCCTTTTCATTACAAATATTTTCTTAAAGAGTTGCATGCAAGGTCCATGTTTTAATTTTTGAACTTGGCCTTCTACCTACATCACTGAATGGTGATGCATATCTGATCTACACTAGACCAATCAAGTTATTTCTCCAAGTATTTGCAAATAGGATGCTGTCTCTGCTGACTGTTTAAATGAGTAAACTTCAGGGTGGTTTCCTTCCAACCAATGATGGAAATTTAATGGTCTACCAGTTGGTAGAATTGCTAAATTCGTTTTTATTACTACTATCCCTTTAGCATTTTTTGTTCGTTTCTCAAGGAGCAGCCTTTTCAGGACATTATAACCTACTTTACCTTATTATATATAAACTTATCATGAGTATATGTCTTCAATCTAACCTGCTGATTTTTAACTCTCATTGTATTAGAATCACCTTTTGATCTTGAAAATATATCTGTACCTGGGTAGCACCAGTTTCCAAGTTTAATCTCTGAAAGAGATGCACAGATACCGGTAAATTTTAAAATCTCTTCAGATGATTCCTATTTAAGTACCAGTGGTCCAACCATTGATTTCATGAACTTTTGTGGTGTATGTGTACTTCCTTCATGCCACCAAGTGCTATATTGACCTATCAGAAAAGGTACAAGAAATCAGTTAAAGCATACAGGCTAAAATCAAAGACTGGACCAGAAGATAAATAGAGCAAGAAGCTATGGAAACTGAGATGAACCAGCAACTTAAGAAAGGAGAAAAAATAAATAAATAAAATAAAACAAAAACAAAAGAGTTGTATACCAGAAGTTAAATTGCGTTTCTTTTTCTGTGATTTAAGAATAAATTAGAGCAACTTTCTATGCTGACGAAACAGATTCAATTAAGTCAAAACAATCTGATTATGCAAGAAATAACTCTCTTGGGTACTTGCGGAAGAGGACCCCTGGCTTGAGCTGCACGCTTGGAAGAGCCCCACATATTACAAACACAGAAACACAAAAGGGATGGAGACCTCATGAGCACATCTGTCTCAGAAGGGGGCTGGATTCCAGTGTGAAGAGGCCTCAGGTAGGATTACAATGTGTTCATCCATTGTAACAGGGAGAAGGCAGAGATGCGGGTAAATATATGGACAGGTTAACTTATTAGGTAGTTAGAAACCTGTGGTGCTTGTTTTCTGATTATTTTGAATGTGTTTTTTTTTAAATAAATAATTAGTAAATGAATTACTAATGAATAAAATACTGATTATTTTTTTAGAGCTTTCTTACCAAGTTAACTAAAATTTTCTTCAAATCCACACTTTGTTTTATTGTTACAGTCACTTAAGCATACAGAAGAATGACTGAAAAGTTGCATAAATTATTTTGATAAAGTGGAATCAGAAAATATAGGGCCAGACTGACAGGGAGTTGCTGAAGTGATATGAGTGGGAGAGCATCTCTCTTCACATGTGTCTCTCCGGCTGGCACTTCCCAGGTAACATTCAACCTTATCTGTTACTCATTTGTACAGAAACAATGAAGCTTCATTTAAAAGGTGAACACTGAAAGATATGACACATCATTATCAGAAAGCCTAAATCCGTTTGACTATATTATCAGATTAGAAGGCCTCTAATGAGCTAGAGTTCTGGAAGGTAGAAAGACTCCAAAGAGTAAATTATAACAATCTCTTGTCATCATCACCACCACCATCATCACCATTAGGACGAAGAAGAAGGAGAAGGTGGAGAAGTGGGGGCAGAGGAGGGGGAGAGGAGGGAAGAAAGCTGGATCCCTGAATGACTGCAAGAAGCAAAGCGTCCTTTTCAAACTATGACAGCCACTCTGTGCTGCCATTTGAGATGACAACGCACTTACTTTATGTTTGAGCAGTTACACTGATTTGGTAGAGCAGTTTACTCACGGACAATACAACAGTTACCATTCAATGAATAATTATTTTGTTCCAGAGGCCATATTAAAAATCTCAATATGCATTATCTCATTCCATGCTCATTATAAAATGATGTGTTTGGTAGAATTAAAATGCCCGTTTTACAGCTGGACAGAGAGCGCCGGGTTATTTTTCTCAGGTTACATCGCTGTGTCAACTGGGTTTAGAACAGTTAACTCATGAATGCCAACTAGCAGGACGATGACACCCCATGCTGTATAACCCCAGACTGGTCCTGAAGCCACTTACAGACAGAGAAACTGGAGAGAAGAAAAGTGAATGAGAACTGGGCTTTTGAGGTAGAAATTCTGAAAAGGACATAAGAATTGACCACACGAGGATGATAAAATGCTGAAGACAAACTCTGCCTACTTTACACTTTACCTGGAACCAGTGCTTAGACTTAACACAGCTCCACCCAGAGGCTGACTCCAATAACCAATAACCATCAGCCTAATTAGAAATATTTGTGAACAAGTGTTAATGATGTTTATTACAATGAACTTACCTGATGAAATCTTCTAATGCCTGACGGAGGGCTTCACAGAAAATTCAACTGGGCACGATGAAAATAAAATGGACTGTTTTGAAGAATAATCACTTATCCTAACTTAGTTTAACACCACAGGCAGTATTAGCAAACATTTTCCCAGTAGTGTTATTTAGTATTTATCTTCTTTGAAATGTTTGTCTAATTATAATAATGTATTAAATAGTCAGCTATATGGACTGAATTTCAAGGTTAGCAGTTAGATGTCTGACCTAGAAAATTATAGGTTATAAAATGTTCAAAGTGTATTTTAATTTATATCAAAATGAAGTATTTGAATTGCCTCTGAAGCCTGTCATTTCTCATATACAATCTTACTACTCCAACAAAGTATCTGAATAATAAGTCTTTAATGATTATGACATTCTTAATCCTTAATATTCATAGATATATATTACATGTATGATACTTTATATTAAATGAAATAAACTGGCCTACTCCATTACCTGAGTGACACTAATAGCAAGACATAAAATATTAAAGTGAATGTCCTCAGAGAAAGAAACATAGTAGAAGAGGTACTGAAAATATTAGGGATATTTATTTTCATTTACAGGGTACTTCTTAAATTTAAGTCTTCTCGAAATAGAACTTCTTTTGTTGACTATGAAAATAAATTACTGTCTATTAAACAATATGCCATTACTCAGCAAATATCATTCTCTCAATCAAATGTGTAGATATTATAATGCTCAAATGTGTAATGTAAATGAGATGACAGCCAAAACCAAGGTATTCTAAAGCCTTAAAATAGTGTGAAAATAATCCTAAATTAAATAAGATGTAAAATTTAACAGGGTCAAATACAAAGCCATCATTGTCTCCTCCTCTACAGTTTGCTCTAAGATTCTGAAACATCACACATCCTGTGGCATTATCCCAATAACGCCTCATGGAGCAGGTGGATTCTGCCTCCTGTCATAGCTGATCATATCAAGACTGGAATGATGAGCCAGACAGAGCCCCCCAGAGGCTAAACTAAAGGTTACAGACAATTAGTTGGTGGTGAGCATTGGACCTGAAATATTGTCAGAACTCTGGGGCAGTTTGGGTCATTTTGGATGCAATACACTTTGGCTACTGCATGCCCACCAAGTTTTACAAGCATGTCAGTGTGAGACAGAAGCTTCCAAAATAACCTGATTCAAAAAAATCAGCAGAAAAGTGATCACCAGAGAGTAACTGCCTGGAAACTCAGCAATCCGTGACTCACCTCTCATCACCACTGTCCTTTAGACTTGGGCAGTCACGGTAGGTTTCTATTATTGCAATAAATTTACACAATTTAAGAAATAATTATTCAAAGTCAACAAAACACCCAAAAGCAAGATATTAAATTTGATAGCAGTCAATGTGAACAAACTGCAAAATTCATGTAATAAATTTTGTGAAATAGCATTTAAAATTTTAAAGCAGTTCTAAACTAAGCCACCAGTAGCGTCGAATAATGTAATGTAAATATATATGATAAAAATATACTCCATTTCCAGAAGACTAGGCTAAGTAAGTCAAGAATATATTTTATAATCTCTTAAAGAATGGTAAATGTATTTAGTATATTGAAAAAACAGAAGAAATAAAAAACTGATTAATAGCAAGATGCACGAAGACATAAACATATGAAACATACAATAAGAAACAATAATATAAAACTATTAATAATATGGACAATGTAGTCCTAAATATAATCCCTATGATTATCAGAATAATTTTAAAAACAGAGTACACATACTTTTCAAGAACATATATGTAACATTTCCCATAATTGGCTATATGTCGGTTTATAACACTAGCCTCAATAAATTACGAAGGATTGATACTGGTATATGCTTTCCAACATTCATGAAGAGATGCATCAATTTTAAAAGGTTGGGAGGGTAGGGGAATCTCCAACAACTTGGAAATGAAGCAAGCTATTCCAAATAACCAACAGAACAAAATAAAAAAGCAGTCACAAATGAAATTAGAAAACATATTAATCTGAATGGAAACATAATACATTAAAACCCATATCATGCAGCTAAAGAGTTGCTTAGAGGGGAATTTATAGCTTTAACATTAGAAAATTTTAAAAGCAGTAATCTAAAATGTCATTTCAGGAAGCTCAAAAGAGAACAGGAGAGCAACATTCAAGCAATAAAGCAAAATAATAAAGAGCAGAAACTGACAAAATTAAAATCATAAAATGTTAGTAATAAAAAGCTAGTCAAGCATAGTTTTTGTAAATATTAATTAACTCAATAAAACCAACTAATGTTGTTCAAATATAAAACAGAAAGACAATCAGGGGCACTCAGCTTGCTCAGTTGAAAAAGCACGCGACTCAGAAAAAAAATAATCTCCAGAATAGAGCATCACTACAGATACTAAGAAAATATTATAGTCAACTTCGATCAACAAGTTTGAAAGTAAAAATGAAATTAATAAGTGAAAAACATAAGTTAATACTTGACAGAATTCTGAGTAATTACCTTAATAAAATTCAATTGTTTAGTTAAAACTTTCTTACAGTGAAAAGTTCAAGTCCAAACAACTCTTTTACTGAATTCTAAATATTTTAAAGAGCAATAACACCACTATTATACAAATATTTGGAGAAGATAGGAAAAAGAGAAACATTTTCCAACTCATTTTATATCACAATTTTAACCTTAACACCAATCCTGACAAGAATATAACAACAACAGCCACAAAATGGAGATTCATCCTTGTTATAAACGACCGTGTTAAAATCTTCACCAAAATTTAGCACCTCAAATCCAGTGTAGAAAATCAAAATCCAGATGAGAAATTAGAGTGCATAGCAGGATGGAAACATGTTTTTAACATTTGACAATCAATTGATATAATTCACCACATTACCAGGAAAAAAGGAAAACATATATACATTATTACCTTAATAGAAGTATTGCTGCCAGTAGTCATTGCAAGGAACTTCTTATTTAATAAGTAGGTATCTAAAAAAGAAAAAGAAAAAACCGCTTGGTCAATTATCATCTAAAATGAAGCATTGTTTAAATCATTTTCTTTTAGGGGAAAAAAACAACAAGAATCACAACAAAATGCACACTATTGTTATTTAGCATTTTATTGGATACCCTGGCCAGTAAAATAATGTAAGAAAAAAATAAATAGAAAAATAAACATAGGTAAGAAAGAGATCAAATATGTTTTTGTGATGTCAAGATTGAGTAGAAAAAAGTTTTTTTAATTATACAACAAAATAATAGTAATATTAGTGAACTAAAACGGTCTTGATATATTATATATGAATTATAATTGAATTGTCAAAGACAAAGACAGAGAATTTTTATGCAAATCTCATGGAAACCACAAACAAAAAGTCGATAGCAGATAAAAATAAATAAATAAATAAATAAATAAATAAATAAATAAATAAATAAATAAGAATCAACTTAGATCCAAGATGGTGGAGTAGATAAACACTGTGCCTGCTTCCTTTAGTGAATACATTAAAATTACAACTAAATTACACAAAAATCAACCTGGAGAACCTTCTGAACTCGAGCTGAACAGAAGTTTTATAACTAAGGATATAAAAAAGAAGCCACGTCAAGAATGGTAGAAGCAGAAACATGAAACGAGCTGGCCCCAAACCTCTGTGTGGTGGTTGAGAATCAAGAGGGATATCTCAGCCACAGGGACCCCAGCCCCATACCAGGATCCCCAGCCCGGAGTACGGGTGCCAGGAAGAGGAGCCCACACAACATCTGGCTGTGAGAAACAGTGGGGATTCCAGCAGACCAGCTGGAACTGAATACTGCAGGAAATCTAGACATCCACTTAAAGTGTCAACACAGACTCACTCACTTGCAGCCACTCACCCGGAACTCTGGCAGAGGGAAAGTAACTCGGGGATCATCAGAGGTATATGGGGGTCAAACTGAGGTGTGTGGCTGTGGGCAAGGGCTGGAGAACAGTCACCATTTTCCCTGTGTGGGGCCCTTCTCCTATGCAGCTGGAGGGCAGGTGCCATCTTTCCTATGTTGAGCCCTCCCCAATGGGCCAAACTTAATCTGACTGGTCTGGTGAATTCTGCTGTGACCCCACCCCACACAACACCAGAGGCACTTCTTTGGTGAGCAGCCAGCCCTAACTGCATTACACTCTTTCTTGGAAACCTCTCAAGAGTTCATAGGCCCCAGGTGGGCAGTGACTGGCCTTGGTGTGCTCTGAGACTTTTGCTGAGTAGCTCCAGGCTCAACATTGGCACCAAACCACAGTCCACATTAATCTGGTGACCACAGCTCTTCCCACTCTAGTGACTCCCTGAAACCCTGCCACACCCAACCCACGTACCACACAAGGCTTTATCAGTTGCCGAACCTTAAGGGAGCAAGCAGGTGCCAGGAGGCCTCAGGTTTTCCTGGAATTTTGTGGAGCCCCCCAGGCCCACTACTGTTGACAGCCATCCTCAGTTCACAGTGTGGCCTCTCCCACATGCCTCTGGGTGTAGCACAGGCAGCGAACAACTGTGGAACACTCTGTAGCTCCTACCAGGTAGCCCCTGGTCTGTCAGAGGTAGTGGGTAACCTAGGTCCGCACTGAGCATATACTAAATTTACTAACAGGCAAATTGGTATGCATCAAAAGTCACACTCAGATATACATGACTCTCTTTGGCATTTTGTTCGGCTGGCAGGGAAAGTTGACTCAGAATTTTTGGTTTTCTTCATCTATGCAAAGATAAGTAGAAGGCCCTATGCTTCCTATTATTACTTTGTTTTAATCCCAGCTTTATCAAAGAATGATTGACAGGTAAAAACAGTATATATGTAAGCTGCACAATATGATGTTTTGATACATATACAGGTATATACTGTGAAATGATTAAGCTAGCTAACATATCCATCATTTCACACAGGTTTATATAGACATATTTTTTTATGATGAGAATACTTAATATCTACTCTCTCAGCAAATTTCTAACATAGTTCATTATCACGAACTACAGTCACCTTGCTGCACATTAGGTCTCCAGAATCTTTTCATCTTAAAACAAAGTTTATACCTTTTGACCAACATCTCCCTATTTCCCACCCCTCACCCCAATCTCTGGCAAACACCATTCTACTCTATTACTATGACTTAGACATTTTTAGGTTCCACACATAAGTACTTATCTGTTGGTGCCTGGCTTCTTTTAGTGAGTGTAATGCCCTCCAGGTTTACCCATGTTGTCGCAAATGGCAGGATTTCCTTCTTCACCAGGCACGTTACCACTTGTACTGGGTTCTAGCTGTCATCTCATAGTTTTACATTCTCCTTCTACATACTACTCTCTGTAGCAACAGGTATGTAAATCCACCAAAAAACAAAACCAAACAAATAAGCAAACAAAACAAAAAGTAACCTTAACACAACTTTCTTCCCTCACTGCCATGAGCTGCCTTTCTCACACGTTCTGCCAATGTCAGATTATTGAAAAGAGTTAGAAAAGGAAACATCATTTATTTTTGTGTTCCTGGGGATTCCTGTGTTAATGACCAGAGAACCACTGAGTGAGCTGGGGGTGACGCCAGGAGTCTGGGCTCTCAGCAGGAGAGCAAACCCCCATTTTCTGCTCATTGGTGAAGCTCTTCCAACCACAACTGTGCTGGAGTACAGGACCCCATGCAGCCTAATGGACCATGTGGGCTCTGGGTTTCCACACAGTGGTAAAAGCTTCATGATCTTTGATAACTTTTTTTGTTTGTTTGTTTCCTCCAGTTTTCCAACACATTTGTAACCAAGTCATATAAAAAAAATTACCTGGATTAGAAGTATCTAGAGTCCTTTTCCTTTTCCTGACTGGACTTTGATTAAAGAACCAGAATGACATTACTTCCAATCTGGTCATTTTACATCAAGGACTCGGGGACTGGATTCAATTAGAATATGCATATTTCATATGTGATTTAAATTCAGTAAATATTATTACTGTTACTATTATTAGTGGTCAGTACCCTTGTTATCTTATAGAAAATAGGTTCTCCGTTTCTTTTGTCTATTTTCATTTTTATTTATAACTAATACTGTAATTTTTACTTTTTTCAAATGTATTCCTGAACTAATCATTTCCTGAAAACTTTTATAGATTATAGACCATGTAGCTTCAGAGATTTCTAAATATAGAGATTTTCTAGAAATCTGAAGGGATTGAAGAACTTTACTATGAAATCTTTCCTTAAGTTTTCCTCAACGGAAGTGGGAGCCTATGTATTTCTTTGCATGATTAGGTGGAATAATTCAAAAGTTCTCTGTTCTTAAAAATTAGTGTATCCAAGCATTAACTCTTTCCTTCCAAGAAATATCAAAAGAAAGAGTATGATTTATTGCTTTCCGTGCATCTAAGAGAAATGTTTAAATTTCTGGAAGTCCCCCAAAAATAATTTGTTAAAATTGACTAATTATTTTCATACATTTATAGACATAGATACGTAAGTAGATACAGATATACACTTCACTCTGATATAATTTAAGTGATAAAAAGTCAAGATTGCTAGGTTCCCTGGATAACAAAAATAATCCAGAAGCAGTATGCTGAAGAAAACTCAGACGAGAAGTTTATTATTCATCAAAAGAGTAATTAAATGACAAAGTCGATCAATTTCTCATGGTACTACAAAATCGGGCTTTTATTCTATCTTCCAGGCAATGTTTTTAAAAAATCACACAAGTCAGACTACGATTGTTCACTTTTGTAATATAAATGCAGACAAATGCTAAAATCTAGCCCGGTTTTATTGAAAATAACCCTTGCAAATTTCATGATGGGTTATCTCCAGCGACCAGTTTCCTAGGAAGGCATATTTGATACAACAGTTGTCATGGCTGGGTATTAAAGGTAACGTCCAAAGAAAGAGAAGTTAAAACTATTGTTTAGACGGCAGGTTATTGTGAATGCTCGTTCCTGTTATAAAATCCACCTGACTGCAAAGCTGGAAAGCTAATAAAAATGGCCTTATGAACTTTCATAAATCAAAACACACTTACTTCTCTTGCTAGGTTTTTTTTTTTAAACTCATTAAAACCTGGGGCATATTAAAACGAAACCACCTACAGTGACAACGGTGTTTATATAACACACGAAAAAGTCCTTCCACCAATCTAAATGTCTTATACGCTTATACAAACATTTTATTACTGAGAATTACCAAATGTGGGCATTTATGACTGCAGATGTAACAAATGGGCTAGAAAATACATTTACGGACAACTCGCTTAGTTCTCAAGCTTTAGATATTTAAGATCTTAAAAAAAAAAAAAAAAAAAAAGAGAAAAATGAAAAAAAAAAAAAGCTAACTGCTAATGCTATTGTACCCTTGAAGGCAGGAAGTGGAGTTTATGGAGGATGAAATCAGAGTTACTAAATGGTGCAGCGCAACTGTTTTTACTACCTCAGTGAAATGCAAAAGACCTTGATGGGGAACTCAAGAGTAAAAATATAGTGCCTCGGCTATAAGAGGTTTTCAGGAATTCAAGGCAATGGTCTCAATAATGTTTATCCAAATAGGTCATGGTATTCCATAAATCAAGATAAACTGATCTATTCCTGTTCACATTTTAGTCACAGGAAAAAAAGCATTAAGATCCTCAACTCCCTATGTAGTACTAGTAAAATCAGGATCACGTGATGCTTTCTTGTTAAGTATCTAAATTAAGTCCTGTCAAGTTTGTCCAAAGAATCTCCTTGATTAGACAGTACAGTCATCTAACCACATTTCTAAAATCAGGAGTATTTATGTCAAGAGTTAGAAGGGACATTCGGAGTACTTTAAAACACATACATTTGTATGCCAAATTATATGAAGTCCTTTTATTTACTTGAGTCAAACAATTTACTTCCAGGTCTCCTTTTGCCCTGTAATTTTAAGACTGTACGAGATTTGTTGACCTGCTTCTGTCCTCATAGCTCAGCTCTGCACAGGTGCCTTCCTATGCGTCGGTGTACCCTCCACAGTATGAATGAAGCACCACTGTTGTTATTCCCTTGACTCACTTTTCTATTATATCTATTTAATTATGGAAGTAGAATCTGTTTTCCTATTATGTATCCTAATACTTGCTCTTGACTCGGGTACTAACACTTTTTGCTCAGAATATTAACTGTAAGAGATAAAAATTACAATAAGTTTTGAGCATTAAAATAAAGTAAAATTAATGCATTAATTATAGCATAGAGAAAAAATATTTATTCCCAATTGGTTCCTCATAATGCATATGCAGATAGGTTGGGGTTTAGAATTAACATTTATTTTATTATGTAGCTTCGTTTTCCGTAGTTTTACTGGCCTATCAAATCAGATTTCTTTTAAAAAGTGCCTTCTTGGGGAAATAAGGAGAATGAATACAGAGTCTCAGTTTGGAAAGATGGAGAAAGTCCTGGAGACAAATTGTGACATGGTTACAAAACAATGTGAGCATACTTAATACCACTGTACTGTATGCTTGAGGAAAGTTAAAACAGTAAGTTTACGTTACATACATTTTATTACAATTTTTAAAAAGCAGGGTAAAGCATACACTTGTATTAAAACAGTGGCTGTAGGTTTTGGAACCACTTTATTTCACCCTTCATATCACCCTGTGATATTAAAAGATTCTCCTGGCTTTCTTTTACCCAATGGTTGTGAAAACAAAACAAAACAAAGCAAAACAAACAGTTATTAGAAACAGATCTACTATCAGTTCAAAGAGCTATTCTACTTGAGCCCAAGCATTCACATTTAGAGATGTTTTGGAAAAATCAAATTCACTGGCACAATATATATTCATAGTAACATTGGAAGACACCATCTGCAGTAAGGTGGATGTTTGTCATGAACAGGGGAGAATGATTGGGTTTGTTTTCAACTCATAAGAAGAGCAATGTTTGAGTCTATAAATGCAGTGTCCTAAAATAAAATAGACGTACTCTAAAGCAAAACCTGCAGTTGCCAAGATATTGTCACTTCATATTCATTCATTCATTTATTTGTTCATTCATTAATTCACTCATACAGAATTTACCAAGAACCAATATTAGGTGACAGGGAAACAAAGATTAAACTAAGACACAATCATAAATTCACCAATTCCTGTATGAATATTCATCTCCTATAAATAGCTTCTATAACACCAAGGCCTCCTTGATTTTACACTAATGTAAGGAAAATCTCTCATGTATTACCTCAAGTTAGCAGTGAAATAGGAATGATAGTTGTATTTGCCTCATAGGGTTATTATGATAAATAAAGAAGATGACATATACAAATATTGCCATATTGTCTGGCACAAATTTACAGTCAACAAACATGAGCTGTAATTTTCTGTATTAGTAGCATTATTTAATACAGGGTAAAACACGTATCTGTGAGTTTCCAGAAAGGACTAACTCATTCGACTTAAATATTTCTAGCTATGACACAGGAAAAATCGGCAGAGAATTTTGTGAAATAGAAATTCTCAGGTTAGTTAGATATCTTCCATGTTTCCCTAAAAATAAGTCCTAGCCAGACAATCAGCTCTAATGTCTCTTTTGGAGCCAAAATTAATATAAGACCCAGTCTTATTTTACTATAAGACTGGGTATAATATAATATCATACAATATAATATAAAAGATCGGGTCTTGTATAATATAATATAACATGATATAAGACCGGGTCTTATATTAATTTTTGCTCCAAAAGATGCATTAGAGCTGATTGTCCAGCTACGTCTTATTTTCGGGAAAGCACGGTTTTTCCACAGTAATCACTGTTCAAGAGAGTATAAAGATTTAAAAAGCAAGTAATAGGTAGAATTAGGCAGGCAAAGTCTGAAAACAAATGGGCATGTGCCAAATAAAATGCCTAGGACACTAGCAAAGTTACTTTCAAAGTCATTACAGAATGACAAGAAAATCAAAAGGAAGACAAATTATTTCAGGATAGTTTTGAAAATAAGATAGGAATACATGGGATAAATGGTAATTCGATTGGTGAGTTCCTACCTAATTATATAGACATACTCTAAGGACGATGATTAATGAATTAATATTAACTAGAGGAAAATTGCTAATGGCTTGAGTCATTAGTCCATCCTGCTGTTCCATCAATCTTGCTGCTGACCACATTCTACCATGTTTAGCAGTATGTTTTTGATTTTGTTTTTTTCAGTCAGTGGGCTATCTGATACCGAATAAACTGTGGTTATCAAAATTATTTAATTATATACAATAGAAAACATAGTCAGAATCTGAAAATCAATGATAGTTTGCAATGATGGAGCAAAGCTACCATGATGAAATGATGTGGATAAAAATGGAAATTGCTGGACTTGTGTCCAAATATTCAAATGAGAAAGTTTAAGGATCCTGGGGAGGGGAAGGATTTACCTTCTGAGAAGTTATTTATACCCCTTTGGCTGCAACTGGCATCCGTAACAGTACCATTCATTGGGTTATTTTGAGAAATATAAGAGCTATTACCTATAAAATGCTACAACGGAAGCTTGAAACTTTTCCAAACCATGACAAAGAAAAATCATGTAATCCAATTCAGGTCAGGAAGTATTTTAGACCCTCTAAAATTCTATAGTAGTTATAGAATACATTTTAAGAATCTTTGACCTAGGCCATCTTTCATGTTTTATGAATTCAGAATTTTTTTTTTAATTTCCAATATGACCAAAGCATCATGATTGGCAAATATAGTTTTAACTTCTGATTTAGAGTTACATTCTGTTTCTGATTTTTCCATGGGATAAATCCCAGATCATAATAAGCAGTATGATTTCACATGGTATATCTGTATTATTATATTCACAATGTTCCCCCAAATTCTATATCTAATAAAAACATAAAAATATATCCAAGATCGCCGAAACTTTAATTTTCATACACCCTCTCTGACATGATGGCTTGAGGATTAAAAAAGTAATGAGAAATAGAACAAGATAACAGAGCCAAGAAACAGTGGTACTAAGCCATTAGTAAAATAAAGAGGATTCTTAGACACAGTTTTGCAATGGAGCTCTATCTTCAAATCAGATATTTCTAATAAAACCAGTTAAAAATTAAGTTAGCATAAACATATTTTCAATAATGTATATACATTTTTCAGTCAAAAATAAATCGCTTGTTTTAAGGATTATCAAAACCTCTAGAAATACCCCCAAACTTTCTAAAATGATTTTCTATTATAAAAAAAATAATAAAATTTTGGCTTATTTGTAGCAGTAAGGAGAGGTTTGAAAAAAAAAATAAAGAAAAACAGTATTCTTATTCACTTTTTCTTCCAAATGTTGCTTTAGGATAACTTGTCAAGGTTCAAATATATTTTTTTAATGTTTCACTCATTTATATATCTTTCAGCTCAGTCCAGTTAATATTTGGTGGTGCTTGTTGTCTAGGGAGTATGTACCTACAGAGTGGAGGTGGGGGCAGTTAGCGCTTTTTGTAAAAAGCCTTTGCCCTCATATAACACTTTACAAGATCAATTTGGGACATGAAGTCTTCTTATATCCCAAAGGTCAGAAATTACTGGGAAAGCCAACTGTGCTTCTTCTTATGCTTATCCTGACGTCCAGAACAACATATGAAGAAGAGAGCGCTGAACCTATGTTTACATGTGTTGCTGAGTGGGAGTGGTCAGGATAATGACACCTGTTCCTGCCCACTTCCATTCCTATTACCTTGCTGCCCGTCTCAGCTAACAGTACACTATGCAGGAAACATGGATTTCAGTATTGTCTTGCCCTATTCAACTTTTAAAAGGGTTCACAGGATAGGACAGTATTAGGATAAAAATTTAGAAGTTGAACCCAATCACCATGTACACCTGAAGCTAATACAATATTATTTGTCAATTATACCTCCATTAAAAATAATTCCAATTTAGAAGTTGAGATAGCATCAAATATTTGTCTTACTTAGAGGTACAAACCTTAAAACAGACACAAACATTTTAAATATCTGTTTTTGTGCAAGCGAATGCACATATATATACATATAACCATTATGTTAAGTTATTTTTCTTTTTTTCAGATCCTTCCAGCTATGTAAGAAAATTTTAGGTACAAATTTTCTTCACAACTCCAGTGACTTTATTACAGTCATTCCATTTTTTAAATTATATGTCTGAAAACCTTGCATGGCCTCATCTCAAAATTCAAACCTGTATTTTCTACTTGAGCGCAGGATGTTGGCAACTCAGCCAGAGAGCTTCATTGCCAGGACTTGTTATTTATACTTTGACTTGTAATGATGGTGTGAGCATACTAGCTGAAATCTGTATAGCCAATATAATGTCTTTGATTCAGAAAAAACCAAAAGAGTATAATTACATGGTCTGTATTCCAAGAAAACCAGATATTTTTAAACATAAGAAGCAAAAATTAGCTTAAATAATTATATGTCAGGATACATAGTTTCGTAAAAGTTTTGTTTCGACTTTTGCTTCAAATTTCTTGGTCACACTGTGACAAAATTTCTCTTACGTACAAAACGCAGTAATGCCACTTGTTGAAGTTTTATTTTAGATATATCATCAAGTCCTGTGATGTAAATTTAAATTATCACAGAAGAAATACTAACAGTTGATCTATTTGTAACTACAATTTTCCCAGGTTTTTATAACAATCGGTTATGTTTTCTGGGAACCATGGGTTCACAAACAAGTGAAAAGAGAAACATGCAGTTGAGTGTTTTAAGTACTCTACTGCAATAAATCTAGGAACTGAGAGTTGCCATTGCAGAGCAGGTGGCTCTCTCTTCCTGGGTCTGTCTGGAAGTGCTCACCAAAAGAAAAGAAAATTGGGCTTTGCTAAATATGCCAAAGCTAGATAGTTGAGTGAGAAGGTATCCAGGTACAAAGGTTAGTATGTGAATTGTTTTTCAGAAAGAGTTACAATTTCAGCATCGTTTCAAAGTAAGATTCAGGTCAAGTGAGACAGAAGAGACAGATTTGGGAAGTCTATGGAAGATGCTATATGACAGCATCTGCTGAGGAATTTGACTTGTGTGAAATCAGTTGAAGTCTCCAGTGGTGTCCTAAGAACCAGGCTCGCCGTGAGCTGCCCTGACACAGGGCACAACTCAGAACATGTCATGGATTTCAGAGTACTGCTGCTGATGCTCATGTCTGACTTTAGTGACTACATGTGTTGAGTAAAGGACCCTGACATTTATCTGTAACATCACTGCCTTGCAGAACCCACCAGACAATCACAGCAAGTTATGGATCCAACTATGGATACCCTCACTCAAGTTCAGGCACTTTCCAGTACATCACAGAGGAACACTTGATTAATTTGTAACAAGTATAGATATACATTAACAAACCTTGTTGGGAATTACGATTTCTCTTTTCACTAGAACGCCCTGCTTGAATAACATATACCCACTCCCTTCAGACATATATGAGAATATGTATATTTCCCCAAATGCCAGAAGAAAAGGATGCTATAGAATTTTCATTTTCCATATTGATTAGTTTGATATGTAAACATACATTGTGATTTGCATTTGCTGAATTACTAACATAACACTTTTTTTTTAATTTTGATTATTTGAAATTTTTGAACATTATTTGCCAGTTTATGGACCATTATTATATGGTTTGTCTATTCCAATTAATTTAGATATTACTATACTTTATAAATACCAACTTTTGGTCATCATTAGGAAGTAATTTTATTTTCCTCAATAAATTTGAAGAAATTTTAGTCCTCATTTCTGATACCTTTGAATATATATGCTAAAATTGTCAGCCTTTAATTTCATGGCTTTTGGGCATTCCATCCTTATTCAGGTTGTAAGCTCCATGAACACATAAAAAAATACTTTTTAATACTTTTTCCTAATGCCTAAGTATTTTGTTTTGTTTTTTTTTAATTCTCAACATCTTGATTTCTCTCCCAAATCTGCTCCTCTCACTCTCCTTTTCAACTCAGTAAATGGATCATCCTCCAATCTTAAGTAAAAAACTCAATTTACTTTTCTTGATGTGTCCCTTTTCCTCACCTTATGTACCCAATCAGCTAACTCCAAAATGCCGTCTGAATCCCCTCCTTTTTCTCAACTCACACATCACCTCCTCTGTGTGCCCTGCCTGTATCATCCACTAGACACAAACCTGCTTGCTCAATTCTACATCCCCACAACATGCTTAATTGTACATTTATTTCTCTATTTTTAATGTCACACTGTAAGATAACAACTAATAGCTAGTATGTTTAACGCAGCTTCTAATTCTCATTGTTGAAAATAATAATTTGACACAATAAGTACTCATTAAATATTTATTAAATGGTGGATCCCCTAGAATATTCTATACAGAGGGTGCCAAAAAGAATGTATAAACATTTTAAGAAAGGAAAAGAAACTGTATTAAAATAGTAATATTCAATATATCTATATATATCAATAACAAAAGATGAATACAAGTCATGTGCATATATTTTTTTGGCACCACCCTATACAAGATCACAAATCAATCGTGTGTGTGTGTGTGTGTGTGTGTGTAAAGAGCATAATTTCAGAGAACTAGTGCATTTGAATTGTTAAAAATTATTCCTTTTACTGTTTATGCATTTTAAATCTGAGTAACCATGTATTTCTTTAAGACAATTTTTATCCATTAACTATGAATATAGTGCTGGGTTGGAGTTTAGCTTCCTCTAAATTACCATAATATGAATATTGGACCTCTTCTTTCTGACCACTAAGTATATAATTTGAATTAAATACATTTAATTGTATATATTTAATTGATGCATTATATTAATTTAATGATAATTTTAATCTCTTAATCCGATATTATACTAAATCTGTTTCACATAGGATATCATGAGCTCCAGCATCCAAACCATTAGTTCTCTCTGCAGCTCTATCTATCTGATGTTGAAATCATGCTTTGAGGTTTATTTTATCAGTTGGCACTGATGAAGCTGGGTGAGCTCCCACAGTGTCTCCCCTATCCATTTCATGTTTATGTTTCCTCTTGTGGTCCAGAAAGATAGCTATGCTGTTTTGGGGTGTGGCTATGTCATTTTACTTTCACATTTTATTACTTTACTTTTTTTTTTATCATTTTTACTTGTTATTTATTTTTTAAAACTCATTTTTATAATGAACATATCATTACTTAATGATCAGGTCACAGAGGGATCCTCAAGGTGCAAACGCATCTTATGGACTCATCAAATCGTAAACAGTTTGTTTGACTAGAAATTTAATGAGAACCTATGATACATCAACACGGATTATGAGCTGAATTTCGTTTTTCAAAATATGTTAAGTCTTAATCCCCAGGATTTGTGAATGTGACCTTATTTGGAAAGAGGGTCTTTTCAGATGACCAAATTAAGCAGATGTCATTAGGGAGGGCTCTAATCAAATATAACTGTGTCCTTATAAAAAGGGAAAATCTGGACACGTGGACAGACATTCACGTAGGGAGAATACCATCTGACCTTGAAAGCAAAGCTCAGAATGATGCTTCGAAAAGCCAGTCAGCGCCAAAGACGGCCAGCAAACCACCATGAGCTGGGAGAGCAGCATGGCGCTCGGCTTCAAACACACTTCTCCTCAGCCCTCAGAAGGAGCCAACCCTGCTGATGCCTTCATTTTCTTTTCTATGTCCTGCCTCCAGAACTGTGAGACAATAAAGTTCTGTTCGTTAAGCCATCTGGCCTGGGGTACTTTGTTACAACTCTAGCAAACTAATGCAATATCCGAACTTTATGAGAAAAGTTCCATATTATTTTACATAAATAAAATTCGACATTTTGATACAAACCCAAACTCTATGGAACGTATTTTCATCCAAAATGCTCTTTATACACTCTAAAACTATATGGGCTCCCTACCAGAAATAACTATTGATAAAATTTGGTGGACACATATTAATACTACTAAGCCACTATGTACCATGAGGCAGTTTGTGATTATATATTTTTAATTGGATTATCTGTTCAAATGCTTCCTATAAACTTTGCCTACATTGGAAAAATATATATGCACATATATTAATTCCCCTTAGATAGAAAATAAAAAGTATATTTACAACAGTGCAGTGTAGCTGGCAAATCATTCAAGGAGTTCTAAATACTGCCTCCAGAATAAAGTTTGCTTTTTGGAAGAGAATTTAGAAATGATAGGTTAGCAAGATGTGACCGTGACATGTCTTCCTTCTCACCCCTAATCTCTGTTACAGGCTAAAAGAAAAGAAAACCACAGAAACAGAAAAAAACATAGTTGTGATGACATCTAGGAATTCTTTGCCCTGCCTACGTTTTTTCATCTTCCAGCTTCTATATCGATAACAGGAAACTAACATCATACTCTCTCAATATTAAATTCATGGAACTCTCCTGAAACCGAATGACACAGAGAATCAACCACTTGATAAATCTTGAGCCTCTCGCTTAAATCCTTTCCTGCCACCCCATTCCTCCTCCTTTTTTCTGGCGTGATGAATGAAGCAAAAGCAGAAGATTCTTTTTAAGCCTTTTAGGGAAAAAGAAAAGGGATTTACCTTAGTCATTAGCAGTAAATTACTACCCTGAATTATAATGCAGAAATATAGGACAGATTTTTATTCCTTATTATCACTGGTGTTGAATTATTCAGTGGTACCTATTAGCAATACGATAACGTGGCAATTTTATATTTAGACTTCCTTGCAGATCGCATCAGCAGCTTACTTTGAACACCTGACAAGTTGACTGTGCACTGACTCAGAAATTATTATAATTAGTGATCAGGATAAAATGATAAAATCTAGTTTTACTTTTCAAAAATCCATGCCTGAAAAAAAAATTCTCGCATAACGTTGTCAATATACTTGGTGTTCCTGTTGTTGTTTTTTTTCCTTCTTATTGTCTTTTTCTATCTTCCTCTTATTATTCTTATTACGTTGGCAGAATTACTATTTTCATCACAGTGTCATCAAATAAGCAGCTGTAAATAATGTTTCAGTTATGTTCCAGAGCTAAACTGTGTCAACAAGCCATTTTTCTTTTGTTTGTCTTTTTAGCTGAGATGATCATTTTTCCTGATTAGTTTCAGATTTTTCTTAAGGATACATATTTTTTCTTCATACACCTGCCCTGTAATGTATAAACTGTCAAGCAAATCCTTTTGCACTTTTTAAAAAGTTGTTGCTTTTTCTGGTTGTTTTATTGCAAAGGTACCAAATTTAATCTTGCAAATATAAAATCATGCCCATCTGTCTGACAAAAACCAAATTCTCTTCCAAAGTTGTACCAGACGGTTTTTTGTAACTTCCTTTGCTCCTATAAAGATTAAAAAAAAAAATTCTAAGTTCAAGATGTACACCTTATACTTTATATACAGGTAGATTGTTTTTTATTTATGTATTGGGGATGGATAGAAATACAGCATACATTTTACATAAATCTGTGTATGCAGTGTTGTCCTAATCATGTAAATATGAAATACTTTCACTATGTTCTGTCTCTGATTGGAATACTAACAATGATTATCACCAGATTATGAAATGAGTTTTATTTCCTCCATTAAATTTGTTAGTGTGCTTTTTTACGTCTCCACAACACATATGTGTTTCTTTGATATTAATAAAATAATATGTATTAAACTTGTGATATAAGCACATATTCTGTACCTTATAAATTAAAATTAAAGATTTTTTCTAAAAAGTACAATGTTGTAAGAAGTACATATATGCACGTAAAAGTAATGAGAAAGTAAGCATTGTATTTACTTTTCATATATCACAATATTTAATTTTCATATTATATTTAAGATGTATCATCATTTTGACTTTCAAAGACAGCCATTGTTCAAATCTGTAGAAATATTTAGGCTCCTCCTATGAAGCTTTTGGGGATTTAATTTAAGATAACCCCACTTTTACTACAATGGTTCTACTACCTTCAAAGCCAACTCCAAATATTCCAAGAACCACACCTGTCTTTTTAAATGGTGTATTGTTTTATTTACATTTCTTACAGCAGATTAGCATGATTTCTGTATTTGCTTTTATTAAAATAAGAGACCAATACTGTTGATAATAAATTTTAAGAATAATAAAATAATTTTTAAAACGTATCTATTGAGAAGAGTGTCTGGAACTGCTTTTTTAATCTTTATTTTACAAATAAGGAATTTGAAAGGACATTACTTGATTATTTGTAGTTCAAATCCTTTTTGGGAGTCTCTTTTTTTTTCCTCAATTAGCATGTATTCATGGAAGCCTTTAATTCATCTTCTCAGTATGAAACACAATCTAAATTTTTCTGATCACTGCCTTAAAAATATACTTAGAGGAACTTATTTGAGGCAAAGCAAAAGAGTCCCAGAATGCTTGCTTAGCTATGTTTTTTAGTTTTGTGTTTTTGCTTTCACTTTGACATGATTACAGCACATGCTTAAAGGTCTATAATTATACAATGACCTTGAACCCATGTCAGTTGATACATTGCTCATGTATGTTTTAGTGGTTATACATCTAACAGATATTAATTTCCAAGCAATATTTGGGTAAAATGCATCATATCTTATAAAACTGAGTATACTGAAATTTCAGGACTACATTTCATAATTTAAAAAAAAAAGAGTTAAAATACTTTAATGCTGAAAAAGATGCTAAAATTCTTTTGGGTTATTCATCGTCATGAATCCTAGATTATGAACTGAATTCTGCAACCCCTATAGACCTGTTTGTACACAGAAAGCTTAGATGCTTCTTAGAGAAACCCTGGGGAATTCAATGACCCTCAGCAGGAGAACTGGAATATTCGAGGAGCAGCAAGAAGGCCAATGTAGCCAGAATAATCAAGAAGACAGTGGTGACAGAAGAGGCTAGATAGATACCATGTTTCCCCAAAAATTAGACCAGGTCTTATATTAATTTTTGCTCCAAAAGATGCATTAGGGCTTACGTCCAGGATGTCATCCTGAAAAATCATGCTGGGGCTTATTTTTCCGGTTGGGTCTTATTTTCAGGGAAACAAGGTACATGTGAATGGGGAGCAACCAGGTTCAGCAGTGACGTCCAGGAGAAACATAAGCGAGATATATGTATAATTTTAAATTTTCTAGTAGCCACATTAAAGAAGTAAGCAAAAATGGATGAAGTTAATTTTAATAATACATTATGCTAAGTATGATGCAGCAAAAATGAAACCATTTCAACATGTAATTAATTCAAAAAATGATTAATGATATACGATACATCCTTTTTTTTTTTTAACTAAATTTTCAACATCTCATGGTTTAGACTGCGAAATCCTGCACAGGAAGAGATTCTTGACCCTTATTCTGAATGAAACGGTCAGTCTATGAAGGCTTTGGGGCAGAGATGTGACATGCTTTGTCTCTCTGTTTTTCTCTCACTCTCGTTACTGTGGTAAATACGAAGTGATGGATCAGGAAATAAATGAATGTTTAAACTATGTAAACATCAAGCATAAAATTATCATCTAAAAATATAATATAAAGTGAAGTTTCAGAATTCTTAAACAAGTTCCTTCAATAGGAGGAAATCACACACTCATCAAAGATTGTTTAGAGGATTTTTTACCTCAACATTCAAAAGTTATGTTTAGCAATTATTTACAAGAACTTTTACTAAGGTCAGTAATTTATCACATTAAAAGTATCAATCAAAGTGAGAATATCAAAGGCAATACAACATTCCCTTTGTAATAAGAATATTTTAAAATGACTATTAATCTGACCACTTACAAAATATTAAATAAGTAGAAGAAACATTGCTAAATCACTAGCATACATGAAATGTATATATTCTTTTTTACATAGCTTTATTGAGGTATAATTGATATATGAAGAAATGCACACATTGAATGTGTACAATTTGTTGAGTCTGGATATGGGCCACCATCCATAATACCATCACCAAAATCAAGGTAACAAACATAATTCAACACGGAAGTTTCTTTATGTGCTTTTGCTTTGTTTGATTGTCTGTTTTGTGGGGAGAACACTTAACATGAGATATACTCTCTTAACAAATTTTGAAGTGTACAATCCATTATTGTTAACTGTCAGCGTGATATTATATGGCAGATCTCTAGAACTTACTCATCTAGCATAATAAACATTTATACTCATTGAAAAACAGCTCCCCAGCCCCTAGCAAACACTGCTTTAATATCTGTTTCTATGAGTTTGACTATGTTATATTCCTCATATAAGTGGAATCATGCAGTGATGGACCTTCCACGACTGGGTTATTTTATTTAGCACACTGTCCTCCAGGTCACAAATGCTGTTTGCTATTGCAAATGGCATAATTTCCTTATTTTTTAAGGCTGAGTAATATTTCATTGAATGTATAGACCACATTTGCTTTATCCATTCAACAGTTGATGGACATTTGGGTTGTTCCCAGTCTTGAATATTGTGAATAATGCTGCACGAATATGGGGGTGCAGACATCTCTTCAAGATGCTGATTTCAATTATCTTGCATCTATACCCAGAAGTATGATTGCTAGGTCATAGGGTAATTAAATTTTTAATTTTTTGAGGAACCCCCATAATGTTTTCCCTAACTATGCATATATTACATTACCACCAACAGCGCATAAGAGTTCCCTTTTCTCTGCATCCTTGGCAATACTTGCTATTTTTTCGGTATTATATTTTTATTGAAAATACCCATTCTAAGAGGTATGAGGTGATACCTCATTGTAGTTTGGGTTGTATTTCCTTGATATGAATTATATTGAACATCTTTTCATATACATGCTGGCCATTTGTATGTGTTCTTGAAAAAATGTCTGTTCAAATCCTTTGCTCATTTTTAATTGATTTATTTGATTTTTGTTTGTTTGTTTTGCTATCAAGTTGTCAGAATTCCTTATGTATATGGGAAATTAACCCATTATCAGATATATGGTTTGCAAATATTTTCTCCCATTTGGTAAGATGTCTTTTCATTCTGTTGATTGATTCTTTTGCTGTGCAGAAGTGTTTAGTTTGATGTAGTCCTATTTGTATATATTTCCTTTTGTTTCTTGTGCTTTTGGTGTCATATTCATAATATCATTGACAAGACAAATGTCAAGAAGTTTTTTCTCTCTGTTTTATTCTAGGTATTTCACAGTTTCAGAACAATGTGACCCCCCGCCCACCAAGGAAAAAGAAATACAAATCAGAAAAGAGGAAGTAAAACTATATCTGTTTGCAGGTGACATGATCCTCTATATAAAAAAACCCTAAAACTCCACAAAAAGCCTATTAGAACTAATAAACGAGTTCAGTAAAGGAGAATACAAAATCAAGATACAAAAGTAAGCTGTGTTTCTTTACACCAAGAAGAAACCATCTGGAAAGGAAATTAAGAAAATGATCTCATTTTCAAAAGCATCAAAAAGAATAAACACTTAGGAATAAACTTAACCAGGGAGGTGAGAGACTTGTACATTGAAAGCTACAAACATTGAAGAAAAAAATTAAAGGAGACACAAATCAATGGAAAGACATCAGCCTTCATGAAGTAAAGGAATTAATATTAGATGGGTGCAAAAGTAATTGAGGTTTAAAAGGTTAAAAATAATTGTGAAAACCGCAATTACTTTTGTACCGACCTAATATTATTAAAATGTATATATTACCAAAAGAGATCTACAGATTCAATGTTATCCTCATCAAATCCCCAATGACATTTTTTCTTTTTTTAGCATAAGTAGGAAAAACAATTCTAAATTGTTTGGAACTGTAAAAAGACCCCATATAGCTAAACCAATCTTGGGATGAAAAAAGCAGAAAGCATCACATTTCCTGATTTCAAAATACAGAAGGTGCCAAAAAAAAAAAAAAAAAATGTATACACATTTTAAGAAAGGAAAAAACTGTATTAAAATTGTAATACTCAATATATACTGATAAGAAAAGATGAATACAAGTCATGTGTATACATTTTTAGCACCCCCAGTATATTACAAAGCTCCAATAATTAAAACAGTATGGTGCTAGCATAAAGACAGAAATATAGAGCAATAGAGCCAAATAGAGAGCCCAGAAACATCTATCACACAGTCAGCAGATCTTTGACAAAGGTGCCAAAATTACACAATAAGAAAAGGATAGTCCATTCAATAGATGATTGAGGAAAACTGAATATCCACATGCTAAAAATAAATAAATAAATAAACAGGAAAGAAGGAGAGAGGGACGGAGGGAGGGAGGGAGGGAGAGAGGGAGGGAAAGGGAAAGGGAGGGATGAATTAGATCCCTACTTTATACCATACACAGAACATCAACTCAAAATAGATGAAAGAATTAAATACTAGATCTGAAACTGTAAAACTCCTAGAGAAAATATCAGAGAAAAGTTTCTTGACATTTAGTCGCAAGTTAAAAAGTAAAAATCAAAAGTTTGAGGGAAAATTTTACAGATGTGTTTATTATACAGTTAGCAGACAACAGTATATGTAAAAGGTTAGATTCTGGAACCAACTGAACCTAAAAATCAATCCTGATTTAAATCCTGCCCCCTTCGTTTACCCCTTATGTACCCAGTAACTACCTCAGAGGAGACGGAGATTAAATGACCTAAGGATCTGGTATAAGGTCATGTTTGATCAAGGTTCCACACCATTATGACTGTTTTTTTTAAAGTGGGGAAATTTTTCCTACTTTGGAAACAAACGGAGAGCAAAAGCTTGAGCTACAAGATCTGAGGAAGATGCACATAAAACAAAGATCTTGGGGAATAAATAAGTAAGACATTAGGAAATCTAATACAAAACCTCTTTTTTATAAATGCGTAATAGAAAGATAACAAACAGGGTGGGACGAAAAATCCTATATATATATTTGTCAGAATGACTTTTCTGGAAAGAGTATTTATGGGAAATTTGAAACAAGAAGCGGTTATGTGAAGATTTCTGAGAGGAACTTCTCAATTAGATAGAATGGTATGTGTGACAGCAGTAAGGAAAACTTTGACATTTTTCAAAGCTCATGGCTCATGGTAGCCCTATCAGTAGGAATTATGGTCCCAAATGTATAAATAAGATAAAGATGCACTTTCAAAAAAATTCATTGGCATACTGTATTTTTCTAACTTATAAACATATCTGGTCTAAATAGTAATACTTTATTCATGTATTTATCAATAAATGTTAATGTCATATGAAAGTATGTAAAACATCTTCAATTTCAGAAAAGTCAATATATGATAAAGTTTTCCTTTTTTCTTACTTTTTTTAATCATTCATGGAAATTAGACCTATAGATACATTATAATGGTATGTAAAACGTAAATATTAGTAGTTGTATTTGTTAGCTTTTTATAGATTTTAGAATTTTCACAGTGAAATAAATAAGAGCTTATACAACCATACACAAAATAAAAATAAATATTATAAATAACCTATTAATATTTACATGTAGATAAATAAAATATATTACTATATAAAGAAATTACAAACTGAATATGAGTGGATTGAATTGACTTTTTTTTAATTTTCTGAAAAATACATTAATTCTAACCAACATTAGTCATTTAAAATATACAAGGTGCCTTTTAAAAATAATTTTTATTCTTCTACTCTTCACATTCAAAGATATGTGCAAGAATTTAAAGATAGACACTCAAAGAAGACAGTTGACCAGCAAATGTGTAAAGGTAAGTATGCAAAAAAAAAAAAAGGCCCAGGGACAAAATCAGTCACTATCAATAGATAATGTACTAGAAAACCCAAGAAAAAAAAAAAGTAAACTTTTGTAACTATGGATGTGCACAGATATACTACGAGTATAAAAAAGTATTCTCCCCTGCATTCTAAATTAAATATTTTGTCAATAGAATGGGGGGGGGGGGTGAATTCGCCTTAAAATAACAATAGGTTAGAAAATCTATTCATTTGTAAAACGCATTTGAAAAGAGGAGGAATTATCCCCCTGCCCCACAATCTTAAACCAGGGTGAAATACATTGTACCCACAGTCCTTGCAAAGAATGAAGACACCATAGTGAAATTATAAACAGTCCTAAGGAAGGGAAAATCTGGAATATTTGATCATTAGGTATGCCTCTAGGGAAATTTCCACCTTCCAGAACAGTGCCTGATTAAATAAGCTAGGGAGAAAAACATGCAAATATGTACTAAAATCGCTTTTTCCTCTCTGCTAATAAAACTACCTTCAGAGTTATAACAACCTCTCAAAATGCACCCTCAATGTTCTTGCAATTAATTAGTGTTTCCAAATTTCAAAACACATAATTTTTAATGGAGTATTCAAACTAAATGTAGCCAAGGTAATAATTAAAAGGTGAGTGTGGATATTAATGAGTTTCACTTTAGGGAGGAATGATTCCGTACACTACATGGGTTTCACTTCCTCTTTGTCACTAGAATTACTGAGATCAACATGATTAAATGTCTGCATGCTTCTCTCCACACTCAGTCCCAGGAAACATAAAGATTTTTTAATCTCAGACACGAATCCCTGAATTGCACCACGTTCATTTCCACCGCAAAAGTGCAATAATCAAAGTGCTCTCAGATCAGTGATCCTGAAGCAACTGATAATATCAGATAATTAAGACTTGCCTCTGAACCCTATGAAGACTCTTTTTCTCATTCTGGTGAATTATGTCAGGCAGAGGAAAACAAAAAACAAAAAAAACTTAGCACGACCTATTCAAGAACATCAAAAATAACACAAATTTTAATCCAATGAAATTTCCATAGCCTGCTATGCTTTCCCCTCTTCTGTTTTTACATGTGAATCTATTATTTCCATTTGAACGATAAACATGAGTCCAAGTAGTAAATTGAACATCTCTCTTTTATTAGAGCATCTTTGTTATTATAAGTAAAATTGAGCTGGTTCTCATTCAAATCTACTGTGTCTATGAAACAAGGTTTAGTCGTCCATTAAATGAAGGTTTCAAATAACATTATGCTGGAAATTCGTTACATGTTCAGCACCAATAGTTTTCTTTCAATATGTTTATTGGCATAACAGTTATGCAATAATAAAATACAATAAAATTTTATAATGCTTCATTCATACCAATAGCTCCCACAGCACAGCGATTCTTCAAATGGTATAAAATTAATAAAGAGAATGAATCTGTGGAAATGGCAATAAAAGATGTAAAAGGCTGGAAAAATTAAGCAATAAGGTGTGCCAGATCTGATTCCTTTGGCAAAATGACAGTGCTAGTGTGTAAAATGTAGCTGTGACAAGCTGAATTTTCAATGAGCTGGAAGCAGCCATCGGCATAGTGACAAAGATAAACTTGAGGAGAAAAAAGATCAACGCAAACAAAATACTCAAATTGCTCTCTGAGAACAGATACAAGTTGCTTCGATAAAATGATCGGAAGGATTCTCTGCCCAGACGCAAATCCCTGAAGTGTGTACCCTGAGATGAATTCCTAGGGGCCTGGAAGGCTTTGGGGAATTTCCAAAATGTCAGAGAGAGACTAACCATAATGATGACACAATTAGAGAAGGAGAATCAATCCGTGAGGGGTTGAAAGCAAAGTCACCCTTCGAAAGGCACATCCAGAAAATGCCTGAAGGAGTAATTGGTAAAAGAACTACCCAAGGGAGAAGAGGATGAAAATGGAGAGAGAAGTTAGTCAAAGCAGACTTCATAGGACACCTGGATCGAGACCTTTAGAATAAGATTAGCTGTAGCGAATGACACCACCAAATGACACAACAGCATTTAAAAAGCCTGTAGGATATTCTCGTCTGAAATTGTTTCTGTGATGTACTATGACTGACATTTTGGTACAATTAACAGACTCCATGGCTGTGTTGGTACAGTGTAGCCCCTGGTCTGTTCCAAGGAAATACTGGAAACCTAGACCTAGTTATTTGCAAACCTTCTATTTCCAGATTGCTCTGGATGGAATCAGGCTTTTCAAAAGCTAGGATGTCTCACTTGCTAATAAGAAGTATCAAATTCAGGAGGGATTTTATGTACTTAATTCCAGGAGTATCTGAACGCTCACACACAGACTTGCTGTTTCTCCTTCTGAACCTGTTTATCTGATGTAGAAGTTATGACAGTTCCGTTAACAAGAAGAATAAAAGAACAGTTACCATAAAACAGCCAATGCTCCCAAAGTCAGCATAGAAAGAAAAAGAGAAACACAATTTGCTGAACTGATCATAGAATGATTCACTAGTCAATTAAAGAATACTTTACTGCAATGCAAGGGAATTTCAAACATAGACAGATTATTCCAAAACTTTCTTCATCTGCATGGCAAAGAAAAAAAAAAACAGAAAAAAAAAACAGGCAGATCATAGTTTTGCATAAGGAGCCTCGTAATTTTGTAATTTCCTACAGCCTGAACTTTTACTTTAACACAAGGGCCATGTTGGTCTGAAGACAGTCACTCAGGTACTTTCCAAGTATGCCACTGAGAAATTGAATTTAGGAATAATATATTGCCAGATGCTACAATCTAAGGAGCTTGGTAAAGCAGTACTCAAGTGTCACTTTGAAGAACACCTGTTAGACACTGTATTTGGAATGAAATTCTATTTGGAACATTTTAACTGGTAAGCATGATTTTGATGCATTCTGATTCATAACTACGGCACACAGGAACTTTTCATAGTAAACTCAAGACATGTCACTGACACTCACTTAGTGGAAAGAGTGACTCATGATGGTTGCTGGTAACAGCCATGGTTGTTGGTAGGAAATGAATTGAAGTGCACCCAGAGTAAACCCCTCAGGTTGCATTTCTGCCCCAGAAATTGGATGCATGAAAATTTGGAAAGGAATAATCTTTTTAAAAATATTTAACTGTAATATAGTGTTTAATCTGAAGTCCCTAAGAAAGCAGGACATTTTGATCTACTACCTAATGTGCCATGTTACTTAAAAGAGTTGGGGTGGGGGGAGGGAGGGACGTAGCTTTAGAAAAACTGGCAAAATCATAATTGTGTCATAAGTTCTTACCTAAATGCAAGTGTGCGATTACATAATAAAAATAGATAGATAATGCTATCTAATTTTAGTATCAAAATTCTGTTTTAAGGAGGCAGTTTCTTAGGTTAAATACGAAAGTGTCTCAAATCCCTTGATTGACAGTTGCCTCTACTGGGTGTAATAGAGTTTTTTGTTTGTTTTGGTGGTTGTTGTTTTAGTGACAACTTAACCTAGTTTTTCAGCCCTGGCTGGAGATGGGTCAGTTCCTCTTCCTGAGCAGCCAATTCATTCCACAATTCCACCTCCTCCCTATTCACCTTCTGGGTCCACTATGCAGCAGCCCTGGTCACTCTGGTACCAGGTAACAGACAACTAGGAACAGCCCCTGTTCTCTGGAATCCTCAAAACTATTCAAGTTAGGGCGACCGGGTGGCTCAGTTGGTTAGAGTGTGAGCTCTCAACAACAAGGTTGCCAGTTCAATTCCCACTTGGGATGGTGGGCTGTGCCCCCCATCATCACTACAGTGCATATATTCTTTAATCTTGTCCTTGTCACTTCTCTCTTTCCATTCTCCTAGCAAAACAATCACCCAGGTTTAAGATTAATTTGTCTCCACCTCTGTCACTAAGACAGCACAGGCGACTGTGTCCAGAGAAAAATACCCAGAAGATTATAAGTTCACATTACATCCATGAGCACTAACTTTCTGAATCAGGCTCTTAGTGTAACCAACTTGTCTAGTGGAGACAACTCCACTCGACTTGTCTAGTCCACTGACTCTTTTCATACAAGAGCGTTTCATATCTTCTCTCTACTCAGGAACTCAAAACCTCTGTTCTTGGCATTCTCACATTTCTATTTCACACAGAAAATGAAAACTGTCATAACAGACCTCTTAGCTGCATTTCCACCATCACACATCCCTACCCAAATGCACCTTTGTCTTCCCTTGTGTGAATGTGGAAACATGGCCCTAGTCCTTTCTAGTGATAACCCTCCCACTTGTGTACTATGCTCCATCTTGTCTTATCTCAGCAAGGGCATTTCTCTAAGCACTGTCCCCAAGACACCCTATGGCATTACCTGTCCCCTCTCTAGTTGTGTATAAAACAGCAATACTATTCAAGAGTTATCCGGGCTCACCCTCTCCATTCCTTTTTCTCCTACTCTCTCTTGAACCCTGTTCAAGTAGGTTTTCATCCTCATCAATCCACAAGAGTCGGTCTCCTCAAAGTCACCAGTGACCTAAATTGCTAAATATAGTGGTCAGTCCAGGTCTTTATTTCATTATATCTGTAGCTAAATTGGAAGCAATTAATTGCTTGTTTCTTTCTAGGAATACTTTTATTATCACTTGCCTTCTAAGTTACCATATTTTCCTGATTCTGTTCTCTTTGTGATTTTTTTGTTTTGTTTTGTTTTGTAATTTTAATTTTTCCCTCAGCTTCCTTTAGTGTTCTTACCTCATCTCTGCAAGCTTTTAAAGGTAGATAACCAGGTCAGTCCACACCCAACTTTCTGAATTACCAAACAGTCATTCTCTTGGTGAGCTTACCCATTACCATCAGTTTAAAGATACTACAAGGTTTCAGATTATACCTCCAGCTTGGAACTAACTGAATTCCATGTTTTATATTTACTCGCTCCTCAACACTGGGTATATAACAAATATTTCAAATTTACCAACTTGTCCATCTGCTGTGCCAATTGTTTTGTTTTCCAATCCCTTCCATCTCAGTTTAAGACCAGTCTACCTTCCTAATGGCTAAGGTGAAAAAACTGTAGAGGTTTTTAGAAGCCTTTCTACTACAGTCTACATGCAATTCATATGAAGTCCTATTTTCATAATATATGTAGAACGTCATCATTTTGCACCATCTCTATCTATACAATTGATATGTTTCACCTTGATTGTTTTAATCGCCCCCTAAATGGTCTCCTTGCTTCTGCCTGCCTCTTCTCCCTGCCCACCCTCCCACGTTGATTTTATACACATCAGCCAGAGATTCTTTCCAAACATAAAGTTGATCACGACACTTCTTTTTATAAACTCTTCAATATCTTCTTGCTTCATGTAAAAGATCAACTTCTCACAATGTTCTTCCAAGAGCTCCACAAATCCCTCCTCATACCCTCTGCCCCAGACACCTTAGCCTTTCTGCACCATGATGCATGCGCCGACCTCAAGACCTTTAAACTTGCCAGCCTTGGCTTTGAATGCTCTTCTCTTGGAGGGCTGCGAGTTTCTCTTCCTTATTTCCTTTGAGACTCTGCTCAAACATAACATTTCCAATAACACCATTCCTAATCTCTAACTCACCTTTAAATTACCAACCTCTCACCACTAGACACAAACATCTCGATTTTCACTTCCTGGTACATTCTGATTTCCCCTTTTGCTGAGAAGACACACTAAACCCTCCTCTGTTTTATTTCTGGTAGATACATTTCTTCCTATCTCAGATTTTATCTGTGTCATAATACTTGTCGGACTCCTTCAACTAAATTTAACTACTCTTTAACTTTAACAATGTTTACCATTTTCTACAGCATTTTAGTGGAGAGTTGGCATAACATAATCCCCTTTCCATCTTTTCTTCTACCTTTCCTAAGTGATTTTTTTAGGACAAGGCATTTGTTAAACACTATTGTTATACATTTTAATGTATATGCACTGATTCAAAAGCATATATTTAGGTACTTCCTTAAGTTAGAAAATAATCTATATTAGACACTGCTGACTGCATGATATAGAAAAGACAAATATATAATTCTCTCAAGGACACTTCTATTCATGCAAACTGATAGGCAGAGCAATAAATCATTTTCTTCCTTTCATGACACCAAAAAGGTAAATAAATACTCTCCTTTGTGCTATAACACCTATTATTATGATTTAAAAAGAATGATTATACATAAGTTTTAAACATTTTCCACCTTTCACTTACAGTACCTCAGAATTGTTAACCCCAACCTAATTATAAAATAAAAATCATCATCAATAATAAACATGATATTGCAAATAAATGTATGCACGGTATTATATACACTTTTACCCAATATTAGCAGAAAATGTATATCGCTAGTATTTTCATAGCTTGTCATTGTATTCCATTTAGTATTTTAGAAAACAAAGAAAAATCTCTAATTTGAATAAAAGTTTATATCAATTTTTAAAGTATTTCCGGCACTGTACGACTTTCTCTCACGGCAATAGCTCTCCATGATATATGAATGTAGTAAAAGTGAAGGGATTCTGTGTTTTATTTTTAAATTTGGGTACTGGATTTCTTATGTAAACTCCTTGCTAATTTTTTAAACTGGAATAAAAAAATTAATAATACAGAATTTCGACAAGCATCCACTGTGAACACTATTTAGAGGCAACATAAATTCGTTACACACGCATATAATATAGATTTCAAAGACAGACGCGGATTTTTGTATGCTGTCTAGGATTGATTCACTTCATGGCTTAGAAGCCACTTTTCATACCTAACTTTCAGTGTCTCAATTTATAAAATACAAAAACAATACTAAATTGAGAGCTCTTGTGATGATCAAATGAGAAAACGAAATAAAGCGTGTCATAACAGATGTGTAACAAATGTGTGCCATTTTCCCACGCATTCTTATGAAACGGGGCCTTATGTGTGTCACAGCATAGGACCCAGGTCCTGCGAGTTCTCAGACTGCACTTTGGATTTAACTACCAATTTGTGTCAGGGATTATCGAAAGTCAGGAAAATCTACGTCCTCCTCCTCAGTTCTTTAACTCGTTTTGCAAGTGGGATCATTAGGAACTAGATGTGTTCAATTTAATACGAAGGAGGAATCTTTGGCTCTTCTCTAATGAGGCAGCCAATAGCTTTGAGACCATCTTGTTCACCCTCCGCTAACCTCAGTGCTGACTTAAGAATCCAGAAAACCGAAGCAAATTCTTTCCTTGAGATACTGTTTAGAGCAGACACTCACACTCTACATTGACTGCAATGTGAGGAGTAAATCAATCTTTGTTTTGCCATGTCACTTAGATTTTGTTATTATTATGGAAATTAACATTAAGTACCCTGGCTAATATGGTATTTAAGCGGTTTATTCATGCAGACCTAACATTAGGTGGATTTTGCATAGGCAAAAATAGCTCATTTAATTTTGATGCCCAAAATTGAGGTTCTTCTTTGGAAAATATAGTTATGCTCCTATAGGCTGAAATTCCAGAAACTCCATAGTTAACTGTAACTGTTACAAAGACGGAAAGAAAAGTTAAACTGCAAAGCAACCAAAGTCAAGTAATGAAAGGATAACTGAAAAGTGTACTTTTAATGAAGGTATTATTTGAATAAATTGCCTTTTCCCAAGTCAAAAAACAAAAAAGCTTAAAATAGAAATGTGTTGACATTTGTTTGGCTAAAAATCCAAAATACCAGATTCTGTGAAGTAAACAAACTTACCCAGAAATTACAAAGCACACAGAGAAGACACTAATTACAGTAACCACTCTTTAAACAACCATGTGGAAACATCAGTGAGAAGCTGTTAAAGAAGTTACATTTAAGATTTTCATAAAAACAACAGAAAGAAAAAAAAGCTCTTCTTCTAAGAAAAAAGAAGATGCTGACTCTAATTATTTTCAGTGTACCGGCTGTTTATTGAAAGGAAAAGTAAGTGTTTACGTATCTAGGGAACAGGTTAGATTTGAACTACTTAAATGCTCATAGTATGGGTTTTGCACTCTACAATTTCAGTAGCTTATGGGCACACAGACAGGAATTGAAAGAAGAGAATGACTACAATTTTAGTTTCAAATGAAGACTCATGGAACTCCGATGACTATCTGCAGTAACCTCAAAGTCTCCGCACTGCACAGCCCATTATTTTTCCATTTCAGAAGCATCCTGAGGGGCAGAGGTGAAACACACACCATAAGTAATTGACACTTGCATAAAATAAGAGTGACTAAGAGTGTCAGTCAATGCACTCAATGCACAGATTCTTAAGAATGGCAACAGTTACAAATGGGAAATGTCTTACAATGTTTGTCAAATTAAAATCATGTGATACAATATAGAAAAGAATTGCTACATGCTGATAACTCTGCATCTTTCAGATTTTGAGTTTAAAAAGAAAAACAACACATAGCCGAATGCCTTCAGTGAAGACACAGAAATCACAAAAGACCACCATGCCCATCCTAAGAACAAAAATAAGTTGGATAAGGTACAAAATCACATGCATTTTTTTCTACCCATCATATAGAGCTGAGGATATATATATAGTATATATCCCCATATTCAAAAGGTGTTTGTGGAAGATACACGAGTCATAATTTTCTGCTTCTTGCTGTGCCTCATAGCTAAATTTTATTCAGGGCAATATATATATATATATATATATATATATATATATATATATATGTCATGTTATATATAAATACACATACCAACTATTGATGTTTCAAGCAGAAAATATATCAAATATATGGTGACAGAAGGAGAACTGACTCTGGGTGGTGAACACACAATGGGATTTATAGATGATGTAATACAGAATTGTACACCTGAAATCTCTGTAATTTTACTAACAATTATCACCCCAATAAATTTTTTAAAAAGCAGAAAAGACAATATATTCTGAGGTTTTTGACATATGTAGAGGTAAAATATGTTTTTTTTTAAGTTACACTAAAAATGAGTTAATTTCACACTTGACAAATAAATGTTAGAAGGCTCCTCTTTATTTTTATTCTTTTGTGTTGGAATCAAAATTTAAATACAATACTGTATTGAAAAAATGATAAACATTTCATGAAAATTTTTTCAGTCATTTTTGTGATCTTTAAAAGCAAAAGGACCTCACTCATATCCTATACATTCATGATATTTTTAAACTAAAATAATAAAGTAATTTGACTTAAATGTCATCTAGCAGCTTTATTTAATGTTATTCCAAATGCTGCTTTCAAGCTTTTTATAACAACATATTTTATCCTAATAATAGTGAGAACTGCCCACATAACTGATATATTTAGTACTGCATATAGTATATGATCCCTTTATTCCTGTAAAATCAAACACACATATACAACCACATATATATTTTTAAGCATCGATATCAAAATTTATCTTGCCCTGAACACAGTGTTAATATCAAACACATGTAAGGAGGGGATGCTCTGATTTAAGTGATGACTTTAGCAAGGATTCTGTAGATAAGACATAAAAAGCTTACAACGTAAAGTGTTGGTAAATTATACTTCATCAAAATTTAAACTTCTGTCATTCAAAAGACAACGTGAGAAAATAAAGTCACAGACAGAAATATTTGCAAGATATATATCTGATTAAAGCCTTGTAGTCAGAATCATATAAAGAACTCGCATAACTCTATAAAAAGAAAAAAAAAAACACAAAACAACAACTCCAAAAGACACTCACCAAAGAAGAGATATGAGTAGCAGATAAACACATGAAAAAATGTTCAAAACAAAAAAATACTAACAAAACGAAAATTAAAACTGAGATACCAGTGCACCTTTATTAGAATGGCTAGAACAAAACCTGGCAATACCGAGCACTGGTAACTCAAACTCTCATAACATGATTTTGGGAAATGAAAAATGTATGGCCAATTTGCAAAAACATTTCTCAGTTATTTTATAGGTAAACAGAAAAAATGTCATAGGACCAGTGATCCAACACCTAGATATTTAACAACAAGAAATACTAAAATATGTCTACACTAAGACTTTCATGTGGATATTTACAGTACCCTGTTGATAATAGCCAAAAGCTAAAAACAATACACATACTGTTAAGTGAATGAATAAAAATAGAGTGGGAGCGGCCGGTTAGCTTAGTTGGTTAGAGCGTGGTGCTAATAACACCAAGGTTGCCAGGTCGATCCCCGCATGAACCACTGTGAGCTGCGCCTTTCTTAAAAATAAATAAATAAATAAATAAATATTTTAAAAATATATATTTTAGTACATCTATAATATGAACCACTACTCAGTAATCAACAAAAATGAACTATTGAAAAATACAAAAACAGATTATGTTTTAAAGCATTATGCTAAGTGAAGGAATCAGAAAGAAAAGGTTACGTAGTCAATGAACCCCGTTATATGACCATCTGGGACGACAAAGCTACAGAGAGAAATTGGACCTGTTTTTGCCCAGTGTGGGAGAGCTGGCAGGGAGTGAGGGAAGCGTATTGAGTACAAAGGGACACAAGGAAATGTTTTGCAGAGATTGAAATATTCTATATCTTGATTGTGGTGGTGGTTATGTAACTGTATATATTTACCAAAACACATACAATTGTAAGACCAAAAAAATGGATGGATTATGCATTAGTAAACATGTCATAAAAAAGTTACATGTTTGTAGAATTTCTGGTTTAGTTTGGTTTGGTTTTAATCAGTAACTATTTAAAATAGTTTGGGCAGAATACTAATATAAAATGCATATAATCAGGTTGTTCTGAATAAAATGGGATGTAATATCTAGGTTGTTCCATGTGATTTTGCTGATATGAAATTCACATTGCTTTACTCAGCAATATCATGCACAGGTAAATCAGCTTAATCAATAAAACTTTCCAAAGATTCTGGTATAATTCAAAATTGGCTTCTGATTTGGTCATGAGAACCCAGAGGACTTATAAACCTTTTTTCTGTATTTCTGAACAATTAGTTATTTATGATGCTTTCTCTAGAATATTCTAGAGAATATTTTTTTTTTTTTTTTTTTGGTGGGGGGAAACTTACTGATTATTTAATCTCCAAAAGGGTACAAATTTTCAATTATAAGATGAATAAGACCTGGGAATCTAATGTACAACATGGGGAATATAGTTATTAATTCTGTATTATATACCTGAAACTTGCTGAGAAGATAGTTCTTAGGTGTTCTTACCAAACACACACGTAACTACATGAGGTGATAGCTGTGTTAATTAACTTGATTTTGGTAATCATTTCATAATGTATACATGTATTAAACCATCAAATTTTATATCCTAAACTTACCTAATTTTTATTTGTCAATTATAACTCAATAAAGATGGACAAAAAAAGAAAATAAAAAAATATAAATTATAATATTGAGTTTTTAAATACAAAAATATTTAGATAAATATATTGAATAAGAGGCTTCTAACAACTCTTCAAATTAATCCCATAGTTTAACCACACATATAAGGAATTTATGTCATTTATATACGATAGCTTATCTGGCTTTCTTGCATTTTAATAACAGTATCATGATAGCTGTTTTAAGCTTAACTATCACAGTCATGTATACATCTGGAATATCAAAATGAATCTTACTATTACCATATACAAATGCCCTATTTCTTTTATATAAGATCTAATAACTCAAACTGCATTTTAGTCATGATTTGACTAGCAAGAAATGAAAAAGGGTCACTGAGTCCATAGTTATTAAATATGTTTACTTTCAATACGCTGTAAATTTATTACAACAAAGATTTATGTTAATTTCTTAGGTTTGTCTTGCTGCAATAGAAAATGTGATAGAGGCTAATATAAAGCAATAAAATGTATTTTAAACAATCAGGGTAAAAAATGCATCTGGATTACATGAATTCAAAACCATTTTTCAATTATGAGACTAGGCTAGTCCTAAAAATCAGTAAATGAGAAAATGTTTTATTAAATGTATACCTTAATTACTTTAACGAAATCAAGCTATGATACAGCTTTACAAAAATGAGTCTCACATATGCCCATATTTATGTCGTATATATGCATAAATACATATATTTTATACGGGCATATGTACAGAATGCCTGCATGTGTTTGAATATATTCATCTGTTGTGGATTAGGATTCCTTTTCATTAACTAAAATCTCTTGAGTGATTGGTTAGCTGATGTAATCATTCAACAAGCATTGCAATGGACAAACTATGTACCAGACACCCTATGTACTAGACCCTGAAGACAGGTGATTAGCATAGACACCCATAGTAACTTGGCTCTTGCTGCTTATAATAATTAAAAACTTCCATAATTGGAGGACTTCGTAAAAGTCACCAATAGTTGTATAAATAACCAACATAATTAGGTACCTTAGGGTAATTATTTGGTGCTTCAAAATAAGGTCCAAGTTCTGCAAGATAGCATTAATTATTAATTTCATTTTGAATCATCTTAGAATATGATTCCATATAGGACGGTATAAAAATGTGTCAGATTTTTTTTTTTTTTCAAATATATGTCAGTGGATCTATTTACACCCACCTTAGTTGGTCTCTCTTTGCTTCATTTGCAACTTTTCTAGAATTCATTTGCCTTAAGGAGTTGCAATGAGAATAATTACATATGATTTAGTGATTAAAAACCTAGACCAGTTTAGAATTGATTCTCTTGTCAGATGAAACCATTCACCTCTCAGTAGTTACATAGCCTTAGAAAGACTCCCAGCGGTACGGATGACTTCCTCTCCAAATTCATGACCAGATTTTATCTGCCCTTCCTATACCACTATAAAGAAATAGTTCTGTGTGGAGAAAGGATATGAAATAAAAGACTCAATAGCAATGGAGTAGTCGAGGGCAAAGAGCTGTTTTGGGCATTGCGACGCAAGGTCACCCCCTGTCGGCCTATGGTTACAAGTCATAACACCCTACTGCCATAGCTTCTAGTCACACCAACCCTGGAGTGTTGCCTCATTATAATCATTAATATGCTTATATTCAGACAGAGGCCAAATGCTTCTTTTAAAAAAATGTGTGAGGCTCTTTATTTTTCCCCTAGCTAAATTAGATGTTTCAGTGGAAGGAAATAATTACATAAGTTTTAGCAATGTCTGGTTTGTAACTCACTGCAAGCATAGTCAAAGCAGGCTCCGCAGAAAGAAAAAAAAAGAATAATTTTAATGGAGGCTATTGGTCTATGGTAAAGTATAATGATTAAAATAGACCTTTTGAATTTTGGTTGCAAAGATATAGTGTGTTCTAATTGCTATAACTTTTGGGGTTCATCAGAAGGATAATAGTGGCTGCCGTACAAAGTGAGAACTCATTTGGGGGGGCTGTTTAATTGAATGTGGCTATGTGGCACAAGAAATATCAACCTAATGCACAATAAATCACCGAATTTTTCCCAACAAAGATAGGTAAGCAAAATAAAAAGTTGGATTTAGTTTGTTATTACTCTTAAAGGCGTATTTCTTTAATACTATCAAAACTGTATCACTGAGACAGCAAAGTCTTAAAAAACAATTATTATTAAAGTCTTATTGGTCACAGCACGGTACCTTCTTACATTCAAATTGATTGGAATCTTTTTTTTTTCAGTTTTATTTTTTCACAAAGTTAAAGATATTTAATGTACAGACCTACTTTATACATGTTGGTAGTATTACTAAAAAATTGTCAAAGACACAATCACCTACAGATGTTTCCAATACTGTGAATCATCAAAATGTCAAGATTACTAATAATGACCAATTCTTGAGGGTGTCAAGGAAAAGTTGCACTGAACAGAGTTCTTATAAATAGGCAAGGAAGACTTTATTAAGACTATTGCAATAGAGATTAAACTCAACTGCACGGAATCAAAAGGCTGGAGAGATTTAAGCACTGAGATGAGTGAACAGAAAAGTACTAAAGGGCGGGGGCAGGGACATGGTCAATATGATTAGACTCTCCGGTTTGTTAATTGATGACAAATGTACTAATTGGAGAATTGGGCTTCCACCCTCAGAGGAGATTGGGGCACTATCATTCTAGATTGTATTTCAAAGTCATGGCTTCCAGGTGTTTGAGAAAGATATTCCTGGGTTATAAAACTCTTAAGAGGCTGGATGAAGATTTACGTCTCAAAGGGACAGGGTATTTACATTAAGAGTTTTCTAAAGCGAATGCTTTACAATTTAGTCAAGAAAACAGGAAGGCCATCTTACTTAATTGAATTATTCAAAAATTAGCCAACTGGATCAAGAGTATTTTCTATCATTGTTTATATAAGACTATAAACTAGAGTGGAATTTGTTTACTATAGACTTTTCACAGCTAGAATATTTTAAGATAATTTTTGCTATCCTTTTATCCCAAATGATAACAGAGGAATAAAGTTAATTTAAGACTAATGAAATTAATTTGAGAGTGTTAAATCTTGTAAATAACCTTACAACTCAGATGTGGGACTACTGACTTGCATCTTTTCTGCTACCCCCCTTTGGCGTAACTGACTTACCAGAATGTTGAAAGAGATAAAAGACTCTCTGGATAGAGGGAGAGCCATTACCAGAGATACAGGTAAATGATTGATATTGCACATCCCTAGTAAAGTATTTGCATAATAATGCTGGCCTGAAGCCTTTGTTTCCTGGAGTCCCTGGTGTAAGACAGGCAGGTGAAATTATTACTATGATTTTACAGGTGGAAAAGCTGGGTCATGGGGCTATCATACAAAAACCCCTTGAAACAAAGCAATCAGAAAACATACTCCTAAATATGCTGCTATGTAAACAGAATAATTCTCATTTTGCAGATAAGAAATAGGATACTTTGAAGTCCAATGCCACAAATATATCAAGAGTCAAGTTCAGCATTGTTTTCACTATTCTATGTCAATTATATTTATGCATTTTGGTATTTCAATATTCAGAGTTCTTAAGCAGGCAGTTATGTTTCAGTTTTATATCTTTTACTTTTCATCTCCTGAAGTTGAACTTTCTTGAAACCTGTATTCCCTCTACTAGGTAAAAGGTCGGCACGGGCAGCAGGAGGTGTGGGTGATATGTAACTGGTGCTTTGCACAGCCCAGGTCCACTCCCCAGGAACCACCCAGGTCCAACCCTCGGGGCTAATTTTGTGGTTAGAACATCCTAATAAGAGGGAGGTAAAATCCAACCAGAATTACCTGTTTTTTAATGCCTACGTAGAGTGTTAAAGCTTACCCTTGGTTTGACCTTAGCCTCATTACAATATAGTTACAATAAATTAGCTTTGTGGTTTTCCTGTGTGCATTATGACTAAGGGCGTGTGCAGAAAGGAATGGGTTGCCCCAAACTGTTCGGTGTCATTTTTCTCTCTTGACTTGGCTTGTTCTTCCCTTAGAACGTATCCTAATAAACTCTCCTTATTCTGTACCTTCATGTTTCCTGATCTGCAATTCTTTATCGCATCGGCAAAAGGACCAAGCAGTTACTCCAGTAACAACTCTATGGGGAAGAAAGTAAAAAGATGAAGATGGTAAAGAATATCTTGTAAAATGGAGGAGGAGGAAAGAGAATAAGAGACAAGTTATTTTATGAGTATATTCCTTGTTTTCTAAACCTCAAACAATCTAATGAGAACTCAACATAGAAAAACTAAAATTAGTATTTTAAAAAGTTTAATGTATTTGTAAGTTATTTTTCTTTGCTATTCGTTCTTCCTTCTTTGTCCTTTGCATGTTTTCTCGCCAACTGGATGTTAAATGTATTGTACTTTGTCACTTTGACAAATGACTGTACAATTTCCACTGTGGATTAGCTTTGTTTCATTCCTTTATTTTTGATGCCATAAAAACAATTAATAATCCCATGTGAAAATCAAACAAGAGATGATCTTAAAATTTTTAAACCATAATATGTCTTTGTGGTTATTAGTCACAGAACTTCATACTCTGAACTGAATTCTGAAATTCATTTACTTATTACAGACAAATTTCTGCCTAAAAGAAGTTACTCAACACATGTAAAGCTGATGGTCAGAAGAATTTTGGAGCAAAATATTGGTATCAGTCATTCCCCAAACCCACCCAACAGGCCCCTGGAAAAGCAAGCAAACTAATAGTGTCCTTGAAAGTTTTTAAGAATAATATGGAAACTTTCTAGATCACTGGCTTAACGTATCTTCAAAAGGTGAGTTTTTATGGGTAAATTCTTATTTCCAGTTTCAAAAGAAGACAAATTGTTTTGCTGCAGTTCAAGGAGAAAAAAGTTACTAAATTGGTTAATGGGAAAAGTGTACATATTTGATATATTCGTTTAATGATGAATTTTAATTATAAATAAAAGATTAAGTGTAAATTCATAGGCACTAGCGAAATCAGATTGAATTTTAAATACATTAAAACCAAATACTTTTTATACTAGTGATCTCTAGTATCTGAAGTCACTTTTTACCAGAGGACATGAAAAAATTATAGGATAAATTAAAGGATCATCTTCACGTTAGCACTTAAAAATCTATGCTTTATTAGTGTGTTTTAAATGAAGAGTGGAATAACTGGCCAATTATTAAAGCTTATGCGGAATCTATTAAGGGCATACATATTAGAGAAGAATGTCCTACGCTCTACAAAACTCTTAAATGCCACATCATGTTCTTGCAGAGTGCAGGGCCAGACTTTTAATAGCCCAGTGGTGACACCGCATATGTGTCTGAGGGCAAAGCACAAGCAGAAGAAGCTAATTAACATCAAACACTAATTAGTCTCCCAGTATTCAGCAATGAAGTGTCAGCAGCTGTCTTAGATGCCATATGCTAATTAGCATTAATAAACTTCAGAAATAATTGTCTCCATTGTTCTGTGTCATAATACTCCCCCTAATTGTACTTTGGAGAGCAGTGCCTGTAAATGGGAGCGAGCATTCATTCCATAGCATTGCTTAAGCTTAATGAGCAATTTACGGTGACTTGTGGCATTAGAAGGGAATATATACAGGAAAGAGAAGAGATTAATGCCAATTTTTAAAATCCATAATTAAGTTGTTGGCTGGTACTTGTGTCTCCAGCTATTCAAATATTCAGACAGGGGAGCTTGTTACTTTGGCTCGAGATTATCTTCAGGGCAGGAAAATGTGAAGTTTAATAGAGATCACCTAAGTCACTGACTCAGCTGGCAGGCCACCACTGTTGTCAAAACCCAGCTCAGCCTTTCCCTGGAAACTGGCTGTGCCATCACATTTGAGGAGCTATAAAAGTCGGGAGGGAGGAAGAACAGCGTTCTTTGGACAGAAAATAATTCTCCTTTTCCTCATGTCAACAAAAGTCGGCAGAATTTCTCTGTGCCAACATGATCTGAGGTAAATAATTATAGGAGGTGGCCATTAATTATTTTGGGAAATGTTTAACATTCCAATAATTTTCACTGGTTATTGTTTTCTAAAGTAGAATGCAACATGAAATATGAGAGTGGGGTGGGTGCCTACAAATACACTGATGCCAAAGACTGTCGGACAGAACTCGGACTGTAGCAAGTCTCCAGGGCAATCAGAGGAATTAGCACATATGTAAGAGTGTCCTAAAAATTAGTAAAATAAATAAATAAATAAATAAAACTACAAAATAAATTGTCAAAACTCTGGAACATTATTAATAATTGAGAAAATATACCTGAAACATTTTTAATAATTGAGAAAACAATATAGCCATAAAAACTAGGGGTTCAACAAATATAGGGCCAATGGTATAACTGTTACATGACCTAGTATAAGCATTTGTTTTTTATTTGAAATGATAAAGCAATAATTTGGGATAAATTATTCAGAAGTTTTCTAAAGATTAAATGAGTTGTTTGCTTGATACACACCATGAGGAATTAGAATGTATACTTTTGTTAATATTATTTGCCATATATATCAGTAAGGCATAAAAGTCTGTCTTCTACTACCTGCTAAATTATAAAAACACTTGAAAGTTTTTATTTTCATTGATTCTAATTAATTCTTTATCAATTTACACTTAGCTTATTTTACGTAAAACTATATTTCAAGAGAACCACAGCCCTTGTTACCATTAGAACCTTTCCCATAATAACTAATAACTTTAAGACATTTAATTTGCTCTTTTAAATTCCAGCCAATGATCACATTTTAAATAATAACTAAAGAAAAATTTGGTTACTCAAGAATATCTCCTTATATGATAACCATCCTGAGACAGTAAGAATTCTACTCGTATGTACGTTGTCTTTTTTTCTCATAGATTCAATCACTTTGGGAAGGCTTATGCTCTTTCTTGGCCAGTAGCACCTGGTCAGTAGAAGCTCAAAGTCACGTAGTGTGTCTTTCTTTATCACAGGACATCCTACTGTTTACATTTATCTATGTTAGTATTCTCTCTGATGAATTATTTCTTTATCCATAGGTTTATTGTTGTGATTTCTTTGATTATTAGTTCCATCCTTTGGGATTTTATGTAAATGTTTAAGCTGCATTCTAATTTGTTGTGTAAATTAAGTGAAACAACATTAAATGAAAACAGTAAAAACTCTAGATTTTGAAATGAAACTGATATAATTTCCAACAAAAGTTCATTAATTTTGATAATTTACAATGATTCACATAGGAGCTAAACCTTACCCTTGCAAAGCTTGCCCTTAGTTCACAAATACTATAATGTAAGGATATAAAGCATACTTAACACTCCATCATAAATGGTTAACAGGGATAACTGCCATTAATGAAATTCAAATATTACGAGTAAGCTATTTTATAGAGAAAGGTTTGAGACAATGTATCATTGGATATTATGAAGCATTGTTCCAGAGGGACACACACAGACACCCCTAAGTAGATAGTTCATATTTTGCATTTACTGTTGAGATAGGCGAGCCCTAGACTTTAAAGAGAGAGAGAGAGAGAGAGAGAGAGAGAGAGAGAGAGAGAGAGAGAAAGGGAGGGAAAGAAAGAAGGAAAAGGTACCAAGATATACCATTGGTTTTATGGCTGGTGTAGATAATAAAATACTCCCCTTTGCTGGGATGTGGAGGCTGACTCAGGAAGCTTGATTAAATACCGTGTTTTCCCGAAAATAAGACCTAGTTGGACAATCAGCTCTAATACATCTTTTGGAGCAAAAATTAATATAACACCTGGTCTTATTTTACTATACTATGAGATTGGGTCTTTAATATAATACAATATAATATAATATACAATATAATACCGGGTATAATCTAATCTAATCTAATCTAATCTAATCTAATCTAATACTGGGACTTACATTAATTTTTGCTCCAAAAAACGCAGAACTGATTGTCCAGCGAGGTCTTATTTTCGGTGAAACATGGTATTACTGTTTGCTTTATTGTCTTGATCAATTTATTATCTGCAGTGAGGCAGATAGTTATCTGCCAATGTTTGATCCTGGAACAGGGGTCCTTAATAGTAGCAAATCCTGTTTCGTAAGATCCTTCTGGAATGCTAGTAGCCATAGAGTTAAGAATTCAGATAATCTTATTCAAATTGTAGGGTGAGCCCTAGTTCTCTTAATCTGTCTGAAGTTGACTGAGATTCTGCAAACTCACCTACATCTTCACAGGATGTGATGTCTCTCCATGTTGTTATTACCATCATTATTAATAATAATATTATGTTTAATTTTATTGAAGTCTTTCTATGAGTTGGACAATATATTAAAGATTTTAAATATTGGATGTCTTTCCATTCTTAGAACCACCTACTTTAAGAGATATTATTATTATTATTACTATTACCATATTCCAGGTGATCAAGTTTAGGATGTATGAGGACAAAATATTTACACAAGGCACGGCCTCATTTATTCCTCATGCTCATATATTAAATTGGGATTTCTTCCTGTCAAAAAAAAAAAAATTTACTCAAGGCCATGCAGATAACATAACCGTGGACCCAAAATGAACTCAAGGAGTGGATTCATTAAACTCACTTTACAAACAACTTCATATAAACTCTTTATTTGCCTCCTTTATTCTAACATTTTCAGATAACTATACATAGTGTATAAAATCCAGTCAGTCTGTCTTTTTATTTGTAATTTACTCATTCTATTTTTCTATTATCTTAATTTAAGCACTAGCAAACGTTAGTTTTAGTCTCAATGTAATGATTAGGGTTTTAAAATTTAGAAAATCTTAAAATACGTAACAACATTTTCACCTAAATAATACATACCAGGCTACATCGGTCTTCATTTGTAGTTTTTCTTCTACATGATTAGCAGTTATTATTATGCAAGTCATTATTTTTCTGCCCAAAAGTGCTTTATACTATTATCCACAAATTTGTCTACATTTATATATAAACATATGTCAATAAATATTAATAGCATCATGTGAGTCTCCTTGGTAATCAAGTCTGAAAGAATGCAAACAAGTATAAGTAATACGCATAGCTACATGTGTCTATGAATTGTAAAATAGCTTTTACCAGCTAAGATTGGTTTTCTCAAAATTAACCCAGTTTGAAGGCATTATTGTATCCTCCTTTTTATAAAAGAGAAACTGGTGATCAGAAGGGGGGTAAAGTGTCTCTAGACCTTTCTAGATAACTCAGTGCTTTGATTATAGATGAGTATGATGCGTCAGTTTGCTCTGTCTCCCACCCCATTACACACCCAATCTGCAGGTTCCTTCAAGGCAGGAGCTGAGCGAGTTAATCCCCTTTGCAGCCCCAGGGTTTAGGAGTCAGCAAGCAGGGGACACTGAGTATAATTGGGCCCTGAACTTAAAAGTGGCAGGGACTAGAAAATATACAGAATCTTTTGCTTAGAAAACATACTTTCTTTCTTGACAGAATACACAGAAAACTCCAAACATATAGAAGTGAAATGACTACCAAAACATTGTGGGTAGTTTATTGGTAGAAATAACCTCAATTTTGAAAAACTTAATGCCATGTAAATAACGTAGGTCTTTTGAGTTTTATATGAATGCTGCCAAATGGATTTTCCACTAGAATCTAGCTGTTTCTTAGAATTAATTATTTAAATCACATAAAAATGAAACAGTCAAGGGACTTTTTTTTCTTTATGAGAAGAATATATCATATTTAATAGGGGAAAAATAACATTTCATTCTACCTTACAAGAAAGTAAAATGTACAAATCATTTTTCCCAAAATACATTACTGATTCTGTCCAAATACCATATTTCTCTAGCATTTAAATAAGAGCAGAGATTTTCAAGGTTATTTAGGCAGTTATAATTTATTTTATTTCTTAAGTAAATGAAATAAAAATGGCTTTACTTATAAATGACATCATATAGCCAGAGGTTCTCAGTAGATCATTTAGATGCCAATTATCACATTTTTACATTATTTAACGGAAGATTGGTTTTCTTTTTTGTACCTGTTTGGATTTTAAATATATTATCAAGCATGTGAGGCTTTGCTTGATTTGAAGCAAGTAAAAAAGAAGCAAACAAAATTATTTGTACGTATTCTGAATGACAGCATATTAATGAAATAAACATCAATAGTGCTGTTATTTTGCTAAATACCAGACCCACAGTATTATTTTCACAGTTTTTTCCCTCTTCCTAATAATAATAATTAGAAGAAACAATGAAAATAAAAACAAAAACAAAAAAAAATTTCCCAACAAAATAAATAACCTCAAGTTTTTTGGATTTCATAGAGATCTTTTAAATCATGTCATATTTATGATAATAATTTCACACTTCTTATGGCATATCTTTTATAAGTGTATAGCAAAATAGTGATCGCTGTCAATGTATAATGTAATTTTTATACTCATTAAGAGCTGAATTAGAGTAAATATTTAGCATTTTGGGGGTTACCTGGTTGATATTATTAGTGTTCAGAGAACTTTCTAGTTCCCCTCTTGTTGTGGCACTCTAGAAGATTAGATTTCTTTTCAGGTGACTAAATCCTGGGCATGTAGCATACCTCATGGTGACTGTAGTTAACACTGTACTATGTTTTTGAAAGTTGCTAAGGGAGCAAATCTTAAAAGTTCTCATAACAACAACAAATTGTAACTATGGGAGGTGATGGAAGTGTTAACTAGCCTCACTGCAATCATTTCACAATATATGTACATATCACATCATTACATTGTATGCCTTAAACTTACACAATGTTATATGTCAATTGCACCTCAATATAGCTGGGGGGCAGGGAGGAGAAAGAAAAAATAAATCAAACAAAGAAGATTGTAAGTCCCCTCAACTTTGAAGGTAGGCACGGCCAGGTGGCTTGGCTTAGCTGATGAAATTTGATTGAAAGTGTAATGTGCCATTTCTAGGTGGCAGTGCTGAAGAGCCGTAAGCTGTGAAGCAGCTTACTCTACATGTCTCCTTCCATCTCTTCTTCTGAGATGGTAGCAGTAGAAGAGGATGGAACATTAGCTAGCCTGGATATCGGAATCACAGTAATGGGCGGGGACCCTATGATGATCTATATTCGACATATATTGTGTTTTAAAACTGAATTATTTTAAGCCCTGACATTTTAGACTTGTTTGTTCTCACAACATAACCTAGCCCAAACTGATTATCACAGTTGTATTTTTTAACTGCCTGAATTTGCTAGTAAATATTTTTTCTTACAGACTTTATATGTAAATGTGTTCTTGCCTGAGAATTAATTTATTTTTAATTTGCATGTTCGTGTAACATACCTGGGTTTCATTTGTGTTTAATATGCTCTATATCCTTTCTAAAATTTTCCTACTAGTAGTATACATTTCACAAAAGTAATTACCCAAAATAGATAATAGACCAAACATAAAAATGAAAACAAACAATGCTTATGGAACAGAGATGTTCTATATTTTCATTGAGGTAGAGGTTACAAGAGTGTGTGTGTGTGTGTGTGTGTGTGTGTGTGTGTGTGTGTGTTTATGTGTGTATATATATGTGTGTGTGTATATATATATATATACACATCAAAACTCATGATACACTACTCTTAAAATAAAATTTATTTATGTATGCATTTTCACATAAACTAAATTCATTGAATTAAAATGATTTATTGAATATAAATTATATTTCAGTAACTGTGAAAAATAAAAGTTCAAAAATGCACCCTGTGGAGCAAGTACGATAAAATAATTATTTTCACTTATGAGAAAAACAGAATGCAAGTTTCCTGAACTCAATAATTATTTTATGTGATCGTTTTTTCTTTCCATAGCACCATGGAAAATTTTTGGTCACAGCACAACGCATTTTTTCTTGATAACCACTTTGGAAAGATTGTCTGATCATTACTACTGTTTTTGCGTAATTATTAGTTGACCTCACGTTGGGTATGCACACACAACACTTCTTTTTTCTTTTAAACAATTGGTCTTAATCTCAAATATGTGTATGATTTATCTGAATTTACAAATATTTGCATTTCAAGTTTGAACTCAAACAATGCCACGCTTATGATCACTTTTAGCCCATTAAAAAAACACGTATTTTTAACAACAAAAGCATAATGACAAAAATAAATATGCAACATTTTTGCCAATCATATAAGGGATAAGAAAATTTGGCAAGCTGGCTGTTCTATTTTGTTCCACTGATATAATCAGTGTAAGGTACTTAGGAAGAAATCTTGGCAAATCCTCATCTTCCTAACATTCTGTCTCATATCGTGGTAGAGATTCCTCTGACCTCCCATGACCATTTCTTAACTCCTCGAAGCACTGCGGACTGCAATCCCCTGTGGTTCACGAGGGACACGTGATTAGTACTGGCCAGGGAGCTGCAAGAAGGGACACGTGTCGCGCTTCAGGCCAGCCTTTATGTGCCAGTGGGTTCTCTGGTCCTTCCTTTTCTCCTGACACTTCAGCCAGAGAACAGAGTGCCCTAGAAAGCTGGTGCCTGTCAGCCTGGAGAACACATGCCCTGAAAAGTCATTGGGGGTGTCTCTGAGTTTCAAAATAAATGCCCAATGCTTTCAACCACTGAGGCTTGGTTCGTTTGTTGTAGCAACATCTAGCCTATGTTGACAAGCACGCATAAGAGCTAAGAACCGTGTATATTCTCAGGTCAGAAAGATACACATTCAGTCAGTAAGAAATGATCCTAAAACCTCAACTCACTTAGGAAAATAAAAGAACCTTTGAAAACTAGAATAGAGCATTTTGTTGGTCAGTGGCCTCCTTAGTCATAAGTCCCCTAATGCTCTAAAGTTTTGTAAATAAATCCCAGGAAGACCTCAGCAAGATGGTGGGGTAGGATGTCGTAGGCCCTCTTCCCCTCAGAGAAAATAAGATTTGGGCCAAAACATCTTTATGAGAACTGCAGAATCGGGGCTCCAGTTAAGAATTTGCAACACACAAGAGGGACACAAAGCAGAGAAAGAAACAAATGCTTTGAAATGGACAAGAAGAGTATAACTGTATCTGTGTCAGCCCCTCCCCTGAGCCACCAGAGGTCAGCACCTAGAAGGATCCACTGCACCCACGATTTCTCTGGAAGAAACAGCGAGGGAAGCACCCCATCCCACATCCCAGCCTTTTGGGTTACTGCCCAAAAAACTTCTGTCTCACTTAGAGCACTGAGGCAACCAGCATAGTTAGAATGCTGGGAGCAGCTGAGAACAAAGAGAGGGGTGCTGGGGCTCTATGCAGCCTCACAGCTCTGCGGGACTGGGAGTAGGTACACCGCCCCTAGAACTGTCCTTCAGGAGGGAGGGAGAGAAATGGAGCTGCTCCCAGTGCCCTGGCATTCCAGAGCTGAGCGGCTCTCTGCAGGCTGCCTGGGGCTCTGTGAGACTGAGAAAAAGCATACAATCCTGAGACTGTCCTCCAGGAGAAGGGGGACAACTGAAGTTTGTCCCCAGCTGCCAGCAGTCCTCTAGGGAAAAGAAAAGGGAGCTTGCAGAAGCCAGCTGCATTAGACACTTAGCAGTACTGGAGGGGACAAGAACAAGACGCATGCATGGTCGATGCTTTCAACATCAGACCCCAAAATGTGTGCTACGCTTGTCCACTGTCACCGAGGTTGCATTTCATAAAAACTCCCACTGGAAAAAACAAAACAAAACAGCAACTCTGAGGTACCTTTTCTCATACTCTGCCATTAATCAATTATTCCTAGTGTATACTTAAAGCTTCAAATATGCCTCCACTAAAATTTAGAACATTGTAAACTCTGGTCCTAGAAGAAAAGGAAACAAGATATACTGTTTGAATGAATTAAGTGTATGAAAACCTGTGGATTCTGATATGTTATTTATACCTGTAACTTGATGCAATTATTCTTATCTTTATTTGGGTTTCAAAATATGTTTTATCCTTTTGAAACTCTCTACATGTAATAAAAACCTGTACTTGGTATTACAATTTTTTTCAACACAAAATTTGCTGTAATTAAGAGAATAAAAACAATATATATATATCCATTTTCTGGGATTAGGAATAGTATTTTTTTAATTCACAATATAACCAAGTAATGAAATTCACATCTTCTGTGCCTAAGCAAGGTTTTAAAGACTAAATTAAAAACGGAAAAGTGGCTAGCGCTCTAAAATTGAAAGAACTAGATAATATAGGATAAGAAAAGCAGACTCTGAATTGCTGGCAGTTAACCTTGCAAATTCGCCTGAATGTTAACCTGAAAAAAAGATTGCCCACTATGTTCTCAGGTTGTTTCTAAAAGAGGGTCAACTATATTCCATGTGTTATATCACTGACCCACTAAGTATTTGACTTAGTTAAGCATACAGCTTACAGAGTTCACTACTGAATGATTCTAAATAAAATATTGAGAATACATTTGTGACTAGATTGTATGTTTATAAATTGTTTTCAAAAACGTGGTACACTGCATGAATGAAAAAATAAAACTTGCTATTATTGTTGTATACATGAAGCATTTCAGTAGATACATCTCAGTGAGTACATCCTGTTTTTACTGATTTTCCTTAATTATCACTGTTGTTGCTACAATTGTCACCTAAAAACTCATGTATAAATCATGGCTATTCAGATCACCTCACATACAGGACTTTACCTCTTAGCTAGATATTTTGCTCCTTCTCAAACTATTTCAGCAATAAAACTACGATGAACCAATACATGATTAATCTGTTTTTTGCATAAAATCTTCACTTACATAAAGATATGCATCCATGCTGTTAAAAGTTAAAATCAGCACCTTAGTTTGAGTCTGTGTAGTCATTTAATTGGCACAATCATTATTCAAGATTAGAAAGATGAGCTTATTTCTTGTATCCACTGATTCATATCTATTTCATCCTCATTTTCTAGCATAATGTATTATATTAAAACCAATTCTTTTCCATGGTCGATGCTGAAAGAAGTCCCAATGGCCCAAGCTGGAATCATTTGAGCAAGAAAATAAATAATGATAGGACAGGATTAGACTAAAGAATGCAATAAATGTCCATGAGTCTATGCTGATATAAACAAATATTACTGATAAATAAATGAGAGATAAGGGACAAATCTCCTCTACAGAAGATTTCTAAATAATACATACAAAAGGAATAAGGGAACTATGCGGTTGGTGCAAACGTAATTGTGGTTTAAAAGGTTAAAAACAATTGCAAAAACTGCAATTACTTTTGCAGCACCTAATCGAATATCATCATTAGAACACAGTAATATTCGCTGCAGACAAGTTCTGTGGGTTAACAGGTAAACTTTAAGGAAAAATAAGCATGTTTGCATATCTTAGAGGCATCTTCCCCCAAATATCCAATAATTACTGTGGTACGTACATTCAGTTTCCTGGACACTCCTCTCTCTAGATCCATTAATCACTGTGGTACCTATATTCACAGTTTCCTGGACACTTCTCTCTCTAGAGATAGTTCTTAACTCCTCTCCTCTTTGGAGTATCTGTGCTTTTCAACTGACTTTCAACAAACAGAGTCAGGAAAAGGAGAAATAAATAGTCACTTTACGATGAAGAATCCTGGAAGACACCACGTTAAACAAGTGATCGTGATTAGCATACCAGAACAAGTAAAGTTAACATCCTGTACTTTCTGATAGACATTAGAAAAAGAACACTCATCTCTGTGCTATTTTACAAAAACAAAAAACAAAAAAAAATCAAAACCCCAACCCAACCTTAACAAAACATCAGGCAAAACCATGTTGAGGGACAAATACTACAAAATACTAGATCAATACTTCTCAAAGCTACCAAGGTCATGGACCACAAGGAACACCAAGACACCAATGCATACTGGAGAAGACCAAGGATGTGTGATGAAAAAGAAATGCAAGTAGATCGTGGACTGGAAGGATGACAATGGAAAAGCTGGTGGAACACCAAGAAAGTCTACGGTTTTAGATAGTAGTGTGTCGGTATTAAATTGCTCATTTTGAAATGTGTGTGATGATTATGTCAAATGGTAACATTGATGGAGGCTGGGGGACGGACATACTGGTACAGGCACTCTGTGTTCCACCTTTACAGCTCTTCCATAAATCTAGAGTCATTTTGAATAAAGTGGTTATTTTAAGACTGGCTTTGGACTGTATACAAATATGTTATTTTAATGTATATGACAAATTACACGGGGCAGGCGGGGAGGCTTTTTATATCCATGTCACTTGCCAAATCTAAAAGAATGATGTTGGTTGAGAATTTGTATCATATTTGTTTTTTCATTAAAAATGTTTCCCTTGTGTTTCAGGAGAAGTTTCATGGGTGAAATAGCAAGAGCATTTCTTGGTAAAGATTGTAAAATTTCTACATGTTTTTGTGTCTATGTGGATGGAAGTAGGATGGCTAAATATTTTGTGTAAGAAAGTATACCTTACCGATTAAAGACAATAAATATCCACTGTCTCTGGGCAATATTTGTTATCTTAGAATCTCATGACTTCTCCTCTGCATAAATCTTACCATATTTATATTTATTGTAGTATTATCTATTTTTTTTTTCTTAAAGAGTGTTTGGGTTTGTTTTCGTCCTCTCACCCTGACTTAAACAAACTATCTCTGCATTTTCTTCTAGTCACCACTCCCTCATAAATCATTCAATTCAAGCCTGTAAAACCAGTTGATCTTATCCAGATTAATCACCTCAATCTCATCAACTTCCTCACAATCCCCAAAGGCAGCCAATCATTCTTTAACTCTGCACTGGAGTGCTGTCCGTTTAGTTCTGACTAGAGTCGGGCGGTGGGAATAACCTTGCCCCATTCTACATTTTTACAAATCTACATGTATCCTACTAAATCTTTACCGGAGTAACTGGAACAAAACAAAAGATAAATAATACAGAAATATATACATACACACACATAGGAAAACATACACATAAGGCTGAGTGTTATTTTTTTATTTGAAAAGAATGTGTGCATATCATAGCTTTGGGCACAAGATTGGCTGAATATTCAATATCTACCCAGGGGTTATTTTATCTGAATTATTAATTAAATTTCTAGTTATTCTTATAAATAGAGTTATTATCAATTCTGTAATTTAATAGAGGAAAAATACTTTCAAAATATGCTAATAAACCCATTGTTTTGTTACACTGTTGAGTGAGATAATTCGTCATTATGTATATTTCATTTGCTAGAGCTGTCAGGCCATTAATTATAAGCTGTTTTAGCACAAATACCCATTTCTTTGTATCACTTCCATGTAAGGCTTTACCTACATTGAGAGCCAGATGATGAGGAATGAGGAGAAGAATGGGAAGGTAAGACATGGTGAAGAGTGACGGAGGAACAGGCCAATGGGAGGCTGCTTTTACAATATGCCAAGTGTGGTGCTTTGAAAACAAGGAAATCAACACAAATTTAGTGAAACTAGAAGGCAGAAGGGAGACACTGGAGGTTTTAAGTTGGCAACTGGCTTCTGTAGTGAAAGAAATTCATTAAATAGATACATACATACGTACATACATACATACATACATAAATGCTATTTATTCTAAGATGAGAAGACAACCATTTTCAACGAAACAAGAAGAAACCACTATTACAGAGGTAAATGACACTTTTTTTTTAAATAATCGTTGGTCTGGGATATATACAGCCTGACAACTTTTTTTTCGATTTTCAGTATATTAGCTTTTTGTATTTCTATGTAACAAATCAGCACACAATGTAGAAGTTTATAACAACTCACATATTCTACTGGCTAAAAGCAGTTACTGAAAATAATAATAATAATAATAAATAAATAAAAGCAGTTACTGATTCCTTCCATACTCCAGGAAAGGGGATTACAGAAGGAGTTAATAAACCCTGACTCTCTGGGTGTCAAGGGTCGCTTTGACCTGTGTCCACCACACCTGAAAATAACAAAACTCTCACCCTGAAATTCATAAACATTTTTATAAAGCTGTAGTTGAACCTATTTACATTTACTTTACTTAAAAACACACTCAAACATGTTTACTCTTTTAAGTTCAACTCTATTTGTTCAAAAACAATAAATCGCTAGTTTTTCAATAGATATTACACTTATTAGTGTAAGATGTCTGCAATATTTCAAACTAGGGGATTGCATTTTACTTTCTTTCCACTTTATATTCATTTTGCATATTTTGAAACACGCTGCAGTATCTGTATTCAGTCACTCTGAAAGCAACACCGAGTTTCACTTCACCCTCTGTGCACCTGGAGTGACCTTCTATTTCTCCGGCCATCTGGACTGGAGTGTTTTAGTCACAAAATTGGGGCTGAAGTGTGTCCCCCAAATTTATATGCCAGTACCTCCGAATGTGACAGTATTCAGAGAGTATCTTTAGAGACATAAGTAAGTTAAAATGAGGCCATTAGGAAGGGCCCCCCGACCCAATATAACTGGTGCCTTTGGAGGACAAGGAAATTAGGATGCAGGCAAGTACAGAGGGATGACCAGATGAAGACACAGGGAGAACATGGCCATCTACAAGCCGAGGACAGAAGCATCACAAGGAACCAACCCTGATGACACCTCAATGTCTGACTTCCCAACCTACAAAACTGGGGAAAAAAACTAATTTCTGTTGTTTGAACGACCCAGTCTGTGGTGCTTTGTTATGGCAGCTCTAGAAAACTAATACACACAGACACACTGCTTAATATCAGCATTGTATCTTATCACAACTTGAACCACAACGTTTTTGACTGATGACAGAATAGTCTCTTTCAGCCAATCAGATGCAAGAATCACAGCCATATACTACCCCTGTGGCTGCCAAAAGGACTCTGCCAGAGCTGATGGGGGTCTCTTGGTCCCAGCCAGCTTTCTGTTTTTTCATCCATTTTGGCCATGATGCAGACTGAAGAAGAGATATAATGCGATATAAATAATGTATGACAACTGCAACAGTAATGTCCCTTCCTAGGAATGGCCACTCTGACGCAGTATTTAAAAAAAAAAAAAAAAAAAAAAAAAAAAAAGTTTTCAGGGTATCTTCCATTATGAATTAAAACTGGGAACTTTAGAGACAATAAATGGTTCTCCATACTTGAATGCAGTCATAAGTGTCGATGATTTCAGGAAGCAAATGTGTGGTTTAGTTTTGAACAATACCAGACTGAGAAAGCATGGATTTCTCATTAGGAATCTGGCTTACTATGTAGGAATTAAGATGTAAGAGACCGTTTGAAGAAAAAAACATAGTAAACGTTAATATTTTGACACTGGCGATTATTTCAACTGCCCTCCTGAGGGATGTTATTATTTATGTTCTTAATTAAAAGCCACTTCTCTGGTAGCATTCAAATTCCCTTGAGAAATCAAATGCTGTTTTACTGAAAAAACACCGAAACATTTCACTTGCTGGACTTGTATTTGAAGAACACACCTTAGCATCCTTCCTGAACCCCCCTGATAGGGCTCTGCAGGATGCACCCTTCATCTTAAGGGACACTCACATGCCTGCAAGATATACTGGACTTCTCTTTCTTTCTTTCTTCTTTCCTTCCATCTTTCCTTCTTTCTTTCCTCCCTCCCTCCATCCCTTCCTTCCTTTTTTTTTTTTTTTTTTTTTTTTTTTTTTGTAATTAAAGTTTATTTGGGGTGACGATTGTTAGCCAAGTTACACAGATTTCAGGTATACAATGCTCCGATTTTACTTTTGTCTACTCCTTGCTCCAAGGATAGGAGTTAATAAACCCTGAACTCCAATGATAATTTAAATGCATCAATTTAGCCAAAGGGACCCCAGACCTCCATTCAGCCTAGATTTCCTGCAGTGTTTTCCTGATGAAGGACTTAGAAGGACTTAATTTCCAGAAAGGTAGTGATGAATTGTGTGCTATTTTATATCATGCACATCAATAAACAGTTTACAGAATAATATTGGCTTTTTAATTGTCTGATGTATATATACATATTCCAAAAGGCCTCACAATCAATCCTTGAGAACTGGGAGGAATATTACCAGATTTTCTATGACTTTAAAGCTTCTGTCTGCTTGCAGTTTCATGATCTGGCATGGTTATGTATCTGAAGATTATTAAGCACATATGATCAAAATATACAAACTTTCTAAATCAAATTCAACAAAATTGAAAGCGCTCTGTCTTTTTACACATACCTTACTTTTGTAATGTGATTAAATGGTAAATTAGCGGGAATATATAAAACAAAATGCTGGTGGGAACAGAACTTTTCCTCTCAATGCCTATCTAGCACATCGAATTAGGTTTAAAATATAATTCAACCCACCTTAGCAAAATATTAGATCATTTTTAAGAGTTTACAACAATGGAACATAAGTGTCATAGTCCAAAGTATGTAACTCATCTCATGGGTTGTTCTCACAGATATTTTCCTGAGACAACTAATTTGGAAAGTACGTGCTACTGTGTCTTGCACATCTTGTCCCAAATGCAGCTGTTGCTTTAATGATTATTTAACTCACAAGTTCTTCATCAAAATCAAGGCACCTGTCCAAAACCACCTGAGAAAATGCTTTTTTCAAAATGACTAGAAAAATTATTATACACAAAAACTTTGAAAGAGATAAACAAATGTAAAATCAAAGAATTGCTATGTTTATGGTCTCACATTTATTTCCAGATATGGTTTTAATATTTCCCACACCCTTACATAAACCTATGCCTTATTCTTCAATAATGTGTATTTCCAAAGATTGTTATGAATTTCATATATAGGAGGTCACAACAGTTAAAATATGTCAGGTAACTTTCTATGTATCTTGGGACTTAATTTTACATGAAAATGAAAATGAAAAACTAATTTTTAGCTCCCAGATTACATTTCAATTCAAGTCTAGGGTAAATGCTGGTTTGTCTGCTCCTAACTCTTTGAAGACGATTTTGTGTTTTCATCATAAAATTGCTTGATAGCTTTATACTTCCAGTGGTGAAATGTGGATTAATTGCACAGAAAGAGGAAGAGGCTCCTGGCTTCCTAAAGCCGCCTCCTGGCTACTCCCTCTACTAATGAAGAACCTGCTGTGACCAAGTTTCAGAAGCCCCGAGGAAGGACCATCCTGTGTGGCCTGCAGATCTGCCCTGTCACCTGATGAGGCTTCTGCTCCAACCTTTCATTTTAACTGCTAGACAATATTTTCTTGGAAACCAATATAAACTTCAAATAAAAAAAGAGAACTATTATAAAAACACAGCTTCAGAGAACATGTCATTTACTGCCTTTGATGCTTTATATATATATTTTAAATGTTTCATAACTGCATTTTATCCTTTGCAGCAAAAGTACAGAAATCAGTTAAATGAAAACATATCCACTACCCAGATTTGAAAGAGTGTATCATTATATATATATAAAGTAAAACAATATAAAACTTCAATTTTCACCTCTACCTTTTTTCTTAGATGTAACTATTACAATATTTTTCTAATTAAGTATAAAGTTGTTTAACATCTCTATACTTTCTTCTCCAAGTGAAAAAAAATACTTGAGAGTGTTTCAAGTAACTACTACACACTGTCCTGTCTTTATTATTATGGTTTCCTAGAGATTTTTTTAATCATTTATTATTTAAACTAAGTAGTGTTTATTTTTTTATAGAATATAGTAAAATTATCAACCTATTCTATCAATTACCAGACTACTCTTGCTTCTGTTACTCCACTTTATCTAAGAAGGGAATCTTTCCTGTGAAACAAATTTTTAATGATTACAAAATTTTAATAATAAGGATATCATTTATTTTTTGATATCCTGAAAACATTGATAGCAGTATTTAAAATAATAAATATGTTTACAATCTAACATAATGCAAAAGAATGTAAACTTATGTATGTTTAAGTATGTAAAAGTATGTAAACATAACAATGTAAAAGTATATTTTAATATACCATATTTCATAACCTATGACGTATTCAAAATTTTAGACAAAACATATGGTTTTAAACTGCATAATTAATATGTTACTAATTAGAAAATAACAGTCAAATGTATATAGTTATCTACTTAACCTTCTATCTGATTGTAGAGTTTAAATAAGTGTTAATAGTCCTAGTTTTTATGTGGAGGAGTGCAAATTGGTTTATTTCCTGCTTCTGTGTGCTCAACTGTGTGTGTGTGTGTGTGTGTGTGTGTGTGTGTGTGTGTGTGTGTGGGTGGTGGGATGTGTGTGGGTGTGTTTAGCATTAAGATACAGGTTGTACTCTAGGTTCTTCAATTGGTATTTAATTCTGGTTTCATTATTTTGTTAATTTAAGGTAGAAATTATATTGACAAGATTAAAGTTTTGTTTATAAAACACGATTTGTCATTAAATTAAAAATTTAAATTCATAATTGTCTATATATTATTCAATAAAAAATCTGCACTCATAAATAGGCAACTACCAATTATTAAATAAAGCTATTTTTGAAAGAAACTTTAGGATTACTAAACTACTAAATAAAGGGTTTGATATCATCATGTGAAAAATGTTTTTTTAAGAGTTACCCATTTAAAATTTATTTTAATAAAGATTCTAGTTTAGACAAAAAATGTTTTTGTTTTTTTCATTCTAGGAAAATTGTTAAGCTAATTAAAAAAGACAACGTGGTAAAAATTTGATTTCAGAAGTCTGTACATTCTTAGCAGTCACAATAAATGTGATTTCTACCTTCTTTGTGAAGACTGCTTGATAGAGTTTATCTGAAAATTGGAAAATAATTTACTGACATACTTAACAGCTGAATAAATGTTTAATCTTTAAGGAGTAAATTCACACAAAACACAATAATTTGTATCAAAATGTATTGGGAAAGGGTCAAGTGAAACATTAGCAAAATTAAACTAATAGTGAATATTCTTTTCCTTATTTCCTTCACTTCCCCTGGGGTTCCAGAGATCGAAAAGCTATTCTCACCCACTATATACTATATGTGACTGTGTGGATATCACTTGCTAAATGGTAGATCTCACAAGTTGTACTTCCCCTCAGTGTTGTGACTTCCAGAACTTGAACTTGGGTTAGCACCTGGTACAGAGAATGCACTCCTTGTCTGTGTCATGGTGATTGAGCACGGATACACTTGCCAAGGTAGTTAGTGTCCCAAAGATAGCACAGCCAATATGGTATGTTCTTTATTCATCTTTGCTCTCACTACTTTTGTTTCAAATCCTATTTGCTGATTTTTCAGAACAACTTAAGTTGGCTGATGGCAGTAAAGAAGTGGCCATGTACCCATCTAACAAGAACAAGTTAGATTCTATTCTGCCTTGATCGTCATGAATCAATTTGTCATTTCAATCTTGATGTCTGATCCCTTAACCTGATGTAATGCTGTAACGTGGAGAAAAATTTATTGGATGACCATGGCATAGGGAAAGAATTGCCGTGAAAGTCACATTTTAATAAGTAGGCTTAAACTTGTTTCTTTATCAAGATAGGAAAGCTATAGTAAATACAAAATGCTCACATTTATGATGTAAATGAAATATGTCTAAAAATGATATTCTAGATAATTTATTCTTGAATGTATCTATTCCATCCCTATTTATAATGTATGAGCCAGTTCTTGCTAACTCATTTATTATGATAAACATAATTTGAAAGGTGCTTAAGTGGTGCCAAACACAAGTTAATAATAAAGGTGAAGATGTCAGAAACTTTAAAAAGCTAAATGATATCTGTTTTTATAACTCACACTAAATGAAAATCCATACTGGGCATTAAATCTTTATAAACTGAGCATATTTAATATATAAATATTAGTATAAGTAAATATAGCAGCATTAAGAGGAAATATGGGCTTAACCATAGGCTAAGAAATACTAGTTATGTTTTTTGACATTTTGAAGATCAAATGTTGTGTGATAAAATGCACCTCTTTTACTCCCCCATGTTGACAAAGTCAATCAAATGTGGTCAGTTTTCAGTTTTACACATATGAAACATGCTAAGTTTAATTGAAGAAGAAATAGCAAAGCATAACTACAGTAAAATAACTATAAATGAAGAAATAAAAATAAAACATAAAAAGAAGTGAATGAATAAGATAGCATGTGGCTCGATATAGTACATGTATGTTTTTTTACTATATACTATGCAAGTAATTATAATATTATGCAGGCTTACTATATGCAAAGTACTGAATATGCTAGAAGGGAGACCTGAGTTATCAAGAATAATACATTTCTTTAAAGCAAGATTCATTTACAATATGTCAAGACAGGAAAACAATTGAATGTCCTGAGACAAGGTGCTACAAATCACCAAATCATACTCCAGTAGAATTTGGTTGTCTTGCCTAATGCTGCATTTCTTCAAGAAAGGGAATTCGATTAAACTACTCTCTTAATTAGAAAATAAAGAACCAACCAAACAAAAAGGATATGAGGATCTTACTCACACTATATAACCTACACATACACACACCCTGAAATGTCCTTTTAAATAGCAGGATAATCTAACATAAGCCTGTTCCATAGGTACAATTTATTTCTATGAGTGAGAGCTTTGGAATAGAGGGTTGTTCTTGGTCTCATATTGAATTTTAACATTAAACAACATTCTGCCTTGATTCCAGACTCCTAATTCAATCAAGAGAAATGACAAATTATGAGTTGCTTGTTGTATGAATGTAACTGATTAGCTTACATTCCAGTTTTAGGAATTTGGTAATAAAGTGAGATATTTCCAACTACTGTTGAGTTAATCCATGAGAACCTCTAATTTAAAGTAATCGCTAGGAAAACAAAACACGGTGTTTGTTTGCTCTTTGCAAAAGATTCGCAAGACTTGAAGAATTTAAAGCTAGCCAGTTTACTCTGTGAATTAATTATAATTTGTCATTTCTCTAAGTTACAAAATATGAAGACATGAAGGGCAGGGGGGGACGTTACTCCGCATGAAATAACAATACCAAGCTGGTCACTGACGCCAAGGAAGTAATGCCTTTTATATATACTGTCTGAATTAATCTTCACAATCACTCAAGGTAGGTATCCTTTTCTCAGATTGGACAATAGCGCACTGCAGATCACATGCTAACTTGCCTAAGATCTAGGAGTAAGTGGGGCAGCCATGATTCAAATGCAAATAGAGAGCCCACAGTTAGATGCTTTATAATGGACATTGTTTTTTACCCATCCTGTGAAATTTCTTGGTCATCCTGTGAAATACACTTCTATTGCTATAGGCAGACAATTCTACTGTGGGTCACACATTCTTATGGGATTCTTTACCAACAGGCCACAAATTATTTTCCTAAACCAGCTGTCATTCGTGGAGCCATTCAAGCATCCCACCAAATTCCCCAATTTATTATTATTATTATTATTATTATTATTATTATTGTTTCTATTATTCTTATTTTTCAGCCTAATGGACATTGGCTGGGATTCTTTCATTTGCAGCCAAAGGCTTCTATTCCCATCTAGTATGGCAGTTCAACTCGACTGCACTGCCTTCCAAACCATTATTTGGGATGCTTTCTAATTTATAAGAGGATTTGTACATACACTATTTTATTTAAAAATCAGAGAACTACCTGTATGTTAGCTATCTTCTCCACAGGTTAGAGAGAAAGACACTAGAATCTCAAGAATCAATTCCCACTTTCGTGGCAATTGTTACAGGCAGGCAGTTAGACAGGCATTGTTCAGAGCCAATGTCCCTCCACAGATAAACTGCACAAGGACAGGGTATATGTCATCTCTTTGTTTGCTGCATGCCAGTACCCAGTCCTCATAATGGGCATTCGATGGCATATTAGTTTCGCAGCTCTGCCATAATGATGTACTCCAAATTGGGGGGCTTATACCAACTGAAATGTATTCTTCCCTGGTTCTGGAGGCCACAAGTCTAAAATCAAGTGGTCAGTTGGGCCGCCCTCCCTCTGAAAGCTGTGGAAGAGAAGCTCCTGATGGTTGTCTTCCATCCATGGAGTCCCTTGATTTACAGCTGCAGCCCCCAATCTCTGTCTCTGTCATCACATGGCTCCCCTCTCATTGGTCTATGTCTTTCCTCTTCGTATAAGGACACCAATCATACTGAGTGAATCAAAAGCCCATCCTAGTCAAGTATGACCTCATCATAATTTCACTAATTACATCTGTAATGACCCTATTTCCAAATAAGGTCACATTCTGAGGTTCTGGGGGTTCGGACTAGAATGCCACCTTTAGGGAGGATGTAATTAAACCCATAACAGATACTTAAATGATTAATAGTTGGATTCATGATGCAGCAATAAAATATGTAAGGGCCCGTTTGAAATAGTATAACAATATATGCAGACACAAAAGGTTTGCCATCTCCATTTTCAACTATTACAAGGCAGATCTGTGCTGTATGTCAGGAAGAGTGGACCTTTAAAAATAAAAGACACACAATGCAGACACAGTGGGGAGTGCCACATTAAAAAATAAAGAGTTGAGATTTGTTGCTCCCTAGACCTCTTCTGCTCTTTAGATGATATTTTAGAGAAAACACCCTCCGCCTCAGTCTGTGGAAGCAATCAGCTAGCCGATGGCAAAAGCCAATCCTTGACCTTCCTTGCTGCTCCAAGGTCAGCCAATTGCTGGTTTCAGCATTCCTTCCTTGCGTGCTAATAAGTGAGGAGCAATTACATACAGAGGCAGACTTCCTGGAAGCTGACGAAGACTAAGCTTCGGGGCCCCCGTTGCATGGGCTCCTTCCAGGGCCTTGTACCTCATTCAGTTCCAGTAATGGCGTATGCATTTTTAAAAGATTGTGCCTAGATTGCTTCGGCTTCAGGCCTCACAAAACCTGGATCTGCCTTTGAACAAATTCTAGGGATAGCCAATTAATTATCTTAGATTTTGATTGGCAGGCTTTTAGTTCTCCAGCGATGGTCAAATTATTCAACAAAAATGGCAAAATGAAAATAACGCATTTTGGGCTGGCATCATCAGAGTGTGTTTTTCTGTATGGCACCCCACCAGCACACCATGAGCGCCGTAATTTTTCTGTCGCATTATTTTCATGGATGTGTGGTGAGGATTGCTACTTGGAGAGAATACATAAGGAGGAAATGGAACCTCAAGTGCAAGTCAAACAAAGAAACATGGACCATGCACAGCTCCACCCAGTTAAAGAGTGGGGCATGAGCCACTGGGAGAGCTGTTCTTGGGGCCACTAACAGACACACACTGGTAAACCTCATGAGAGGTACACAAGTGAGGAAACACTTAACTAGGTAGCCTGGGAATCTAATTAAAGAATCTAAAACAAAACAAAACTAAATTCTGAAGAAAGCAAAACAGAACTTCCATATAAATTTTAGGAGTATTTTTTCTAGTTCTGTGAAAAACGCCATTGGTATTTGATAGGGATTGCATTACATTTGTACATTGCTCTGGGCAGTAGGAGTTTTAACAATGTTAATACTTTCTATCCGTGAGCATGATACAACCTTACATTTATTTGTACCTTCTTCGATTTCTTACAATAGCCAAGATATGGAAGCAAACTAAGTGTCCATTAATAGATGACTAGAAAAAGAAGAGGTGGTACTTACATACAATGGAATATTACTCAGCCATAAAAAAGAATGGAATCTTACCAGTTGTGACAACATGGATGGATCTAGAGGGTATTACGCTAAGTGAAATAAGTCAGACAGAGAAAGACAAATACCGTACGATCTTACTTATGTGTGGTATCTAAAGAACAGAATGAACAAACAAAACAGAAACAGACTCATAGATGCAACCAACAGACTGATGTCTGCCAGATGGGAGGGGGGTTAGGGACAGGGTGAAATAGGTGAAAGGAGTAAGAACTACAAATTGGTAATTACAAAATAGTCACACAGATGTAGAATGCAAAGCAAGGAATATAGTCAATAGCACTGTAATAACTATGTATGGTGTCGGATGGGTAGTAGACTTATTGGGGTGATCACTTCCTAGGGTATAAAAATGTCTAATCACTATGTTATACAGCTGGAACAAATATATTATTTTATATAAACTGCAATTGAAAAAATAAATTTAAATAAATACTTGGGAAGCAAGGAAAAAAATGTCACTGTTAAATGGTGGAATTTCAAATGTTGTGATGTTGAAGGAAAAAAATAATGTTTTTGATAGAAGACTGGGATGGTACTTCTTAGGCCATGCTATGAAGATGTGATCAGCCCTGCCACAGCATTTGGTTTCTAGAGCTTTCTCCATGTCATCCAATCATTAATCTCTCCAGATTTTATCTCCCATTTTCCCATTTGTTTCTTTTCCACATCCTCTTCTACCTTGACTAAATGTCTACCCAGATCTCATTTACTTCTGACTTCATATTGTTTAAAATTCTGTTGACATTCATCCTTTATGTCTATCAGGACTTTGTTCCAGTTCCAACTTCTTGTTGAGGTTATTCTGGTCAGACTCTTCAATGCAGCTAACTGTACCTCAGATCCACTCCTGAAAATCCCTTATTCTTCTTTTCTTATTATTCAAACTTTCTAACCCACTGGGATGCAAAGAGATTAAGTGATTTGTTTAGCAACACATGGAAAAGTAAGGCAAAAAATAGAACTACTTATCTGCCCTATTTTTCTCTCAAACTTTAATGCTTTATGTAGAATCTTTATTTTATGTGTTAAATAACTCCCATAAATCTTTTATGTTTTTCCAGGGAATAGCCATTTCATGAAAGATCCAGAGTTCCAGAAACTGCTTATTCCAGTAGGGACCAATATTCACAGTGCTGCTTAATTTCAGCTTTCACAGAAAGCAAAAAAATGTATTTTGCAATGCAATATGTTCATTAGCAATTACATGAATTAAACTGCCTACCTAGCATCAATGTCATTACCTAAATGGAAGCACAACTTTTATCCTCACTTCTTTTGAGATAGTATCAACTATTTAAATTTGCCCCTTAATTTTCACTATACTAAATATATTTTTGGATTCAATAATACTCACTTGAATTCACTTCATCATTCATATGTCCATATTTATATTGAGTAAGAAAGTTTTTAAAAACAAATTGCTAGTTTGTCATTGAATGAACACTTCTAAAATATATTATAACTGAAATAATTACCTCAACTTCACTTTCAGTATTGAACTTGCAATCTAAGAAAATAGATTTATTCACTTTTATAAGGTTAGGTGCCACCAACACTTACAATGTGTCTTCTCATTCTGATTAGGTGCCATTTTGGCCTCTGTTTTAGAAATATCAGCAGCATTATCTTATCAGATATATGCAACTTTATTTGATACTGCATTTTAAATGTTTGGAAAATTGTGAGCAATGATAAGGAAAATCTGCATTTCTCTCTAAAATTACAACCAGGCTCCGATTGATTGAGTTCCATAAGCTGCATGGGGAAAAGAATTTTTGCATGTTTTTTTCACCATCAACGTAGACTCCAGAACAATGTCTAGTACGTGGTAGGTGCTCAATAAATTTGCTGAATGATTGAAAATGAAAGAGGACACCAAGCAGTCATCAATGGAACTGTTTCCAGAGGGGCTACTTTTAATCCCGTCCTCAAAGGATCCGGTCTGCCCAAGAATCTCCTGTTTACTTTGAAGTAGGAATAGTCTCATACTATGTGGAGATATCGGACATCTGTATCTCTACAGATGATGAGTGACGCACCGTCAGAAGGGAATCCTTAAAAACTATCTAAGAAAAGGGATCGAGGTTCTGCTCTTCAGAGTCTACTGCATCTGTCCTAGTAACACTGCCCATCCTGACACATTCCCGTTGGCTTCGGTAAGAGAAGGCACAAAATGTGGGAAATAAAGCCTTCATGTATTCTAGCATGTACAGACTCACTAATATTAAAAACACAATTACTTAAAATCTAGCAGGAGCCTACTGATCTATTGGAGACAAGTGGCAATGCATAGGGCTGTTTGGGGGAGGGGATGTACTGGTTTTTTATTTCCCTAGGATAAGGGATGCCAACCACCATACGACACCCGGATATTTCTGCACAAAGCATCGTCCTACTCAAAATGTCCTTGGCCAGACATTGAACTCAGCTAGTCAGCATACTCCACTCATGGTCATGGTCCTCTGGATAGAAATTTGAATCATCAGAGCAAACATACGGCTAAAGATGGGACACTGGGGCTTCCCAGAGTGACTGGTACATATTCCTTTGGTTTGCGTTGGGACGCTCACAGTTTGGCTCTGCCCCTGCCTTTTGCTAGCATATTTTTGTAAAAATGAATCATACCGATGAAGGAGGACAGAGTGGAACCTGGAGAGAACGCACAACTGGATCCTGGTGACAAACCTTGAGTGACACAGCAAAGCCCCGCCCACCCTGAGACTATTCTGTTTCTTCAATCAATACATTTAATTTTGCACAAGCCATTTTCAACTGAAAGAAAATCTATCTGAAAAAGATCCATGAATGGAGAGTCCTGGGGAATATAAAAATTTAAAGGAGAGACAGAATAATAAGATAGAGGGAGAAAGGACCCGAAATGACCAGTAAGATAGAAGAGCCAGGATGGAATGGTTTTACAAATTTCAATGGAGAAATATTTTAAAAAAGAAATGGTCAATGGTGTCATCTGCTCAAGAATAATGAGACGGGATAGAAAAAGTTTTATATATGGCCATAGAGAAACCAATGTCCAAGTCTGCCAACTTAATTTCAGGCTCAGAAGCCAGATGGCAATTTTACTACAATTGCTTTTGAGGCCCATCCGGCTATGTACATACTTTTATCAAGACGTGATGAGATTACTTACAGAATACATTACAAGGACACACAAAGAATGGAGAATTACTGATAATATATTTGGGACTGAAATGTATACACTTCATAAAAGTAGTCACTCGCATCATAAATCACACCCACATATGCATATATACAGGCTAAACATAAAATACTACGTCTGCTATTCACAGTTACATGTGATGTGGCAGGTTACTGACGAGCCACGCTTATTAGGAAATTCGCGTAACCCTGGGGAAAGGCCTTTGTTCAGCCGCATACAGAGCCTTCTCTTTCCCCATTGCCAAAGTCGGTAACGCTTATTGCTCTTCCAGCGGTGTCCCAGCTCAATCCTGCAGCATGGTGACTAACGTGAAGTTGTCACTTTCTCCTACAACCCTACAGTAAAGAAGGAACAGCTGACGATATATTCTGGACGATGCCACAGGAGACATTCCTAGGGACTGGTTGAAGATAAAATGTCCCCACAGGAGGCGGGAAGAATATTTTGCCCGTATTGAAGGGAGATTGTATGAGACATCAGGGGAGGAAGGAAAAGACCAAGAAAACAGGATGCAGAGGGTGTGACTGCAAGTGATAAGAAATGTATTTCCTTCCTCTAGTGATTGATCTGTGGGTGAGCCATAGGTTTCTGAGTAAGCAAGCCTTGCCAACTAATTGCTAAGACAGTTGATGCCTGGTGTGGCAGTCTAGGATCAGGGAGAAATCCCCAGGAGACTGCAGCATGAGCGTCTCGAAAGTCAGGAGGAAAATGTGGAAGCAAAAATGGCATGATTCTTCAATACTAAGCAATTATAAACTAGGTCAAACCCACACAAAATTAAGAACTTTGTAATAACAGGGGAGAAATATGCCAAATCCTCATACTAACTAGGGAGTTAATGATGAATTATGTTAATTAAACTTATTAATATAATCCTGGGGCATCTTCATGGAAAATCAGTACCTGGGGAATGTCATGCAAGAATGCACCATTATTACTGGAATCCAGCATGAGGTTCTAAAAACAGAGACACGATGCTCCAAATGCAATTAGTTAAAACTTAGATTCTTAAATTAGTTCCTCATCAACAATGGGCTCAGTCCTCATCCCTTTTGTAAACACTGCTGATAATAAGGCGAGGCTGTGTTTCTTCTCTACTGTCTAATCTGAGAAATATTCTTGTTGCAATTGCTCATGAATATTCTGGAATGGTTTATTATTTCTACTCTGTTATAGTGGAAGATGTTATATTTACTCCCCAGGCTTTTGCTGACAAAGGATAACTTCTAAGAAGAATATTACTTTAAAGAAAAATCAACAGAACAAGAAAGTCCTACAATCTTTGGTTATTTCTTCTGCTGCCCTATTTTTACTGGCCTCCCCCACCGACACACATGGCTGAACAACCTGTGTTACGAAGTTTATTTGTATCAGATCCACAAGCTACTGTCCTGCCCAAATTCCTCCCCCACTTTCACCCTGAAAATATTTTAGCCTTCCTTTCAAGCCCCTTCTCATAACAGAAGTTGTTTTTGGTGTTGTTTTAAAATCTATGGTGTAGATTTTTATAGAATCCTTCATTTGAATTATGCACACACACACACACACACACACACATACACACACACGTACACAATAACATGGATCAAGTTTTAATGGGTAAAAGTCTCCTAAATTGGTACATTAACAATGGAAATAAATAAGCTTTTATGGAAGTTAAAGGGGATTTTGCTCCCGCTTTGATTACTACTTAAATATACAGAAACTCTGTTACCTGTAATACCCTTTACCCTGTTTGTGGAATGGACACATCACATCTATATCTAAGTGATTCCTCTCCTAACTTCTAGGGAAGGTTCATGACACAGACCTATTACCTGAATTCCACTGGTGGCACTTGTTGAACCAGGGGCACAAAAACCAGAATGATCTGAATTCAGGTTCCTCCATCTCCATCTTTAAATTGTGTACAAGGGCCAATGGACATTTCATTGCTCTATAACAAAACAGAGTTCCTGTAGACCCAAACTTGGCACTTAGTTGAATCATTCCATGAATTTCTGCTCCCTGTTTATTAGCTCTTGAAGAGAAACTCCTCATGAAGCCTTTAGTACTGGGTTCTGTCCCTTCTACTGTCACTGCCCATTTGTTATTTGGAGTCTCTGCTTTCTGTCAGGTGTCGCTCTTGCAAAGGCCTGGCCATGTTATAAGAGTGTTGTTTCTAATTTCAGGTTCTCTCAGAGGCAGATACTGAGCCAAGAATTCAAGTACAAGTGGTTTATTAAGAAAGTGTCCCCAGGAGGTGCTAGCGAGCGAATGGGAAGCAAGAAATGGAAGTAAGAGAAGCCCGGCTTGCCTGACGCTACGCGGAGCACTGGACTGTAAATTACACGTACGAGTTTGTTCTGCCTTGAGACAAATGAGCAGGGCGTTTACACTCCAAGCAATCCTCAGCTACAGGCTTCTGCAGGGGCAGAGGTGACGCAATCCTAGGCACATCTGACCCTCCATATTTGTTAGGGGACTCTCGGGCTCCACTACCCCCCAAGGAAGGCTGCAGGTGCAAGCAGTCAGTAAAACTTGTGGAAGCTTGGTGGGGGAGGTTGGCACACAGAGATGGTAAATGGATCAAAGCCAGCCTGGTGAGACAGGGCTTGTGGAATGGCTGTGGGAATTGTGCAGAAAACCTCTCCCCACACAGAATGTAGTATTTAATTGGTCAAAATTAGCTAAGATAATCACTCAAAATCCCTTGAGACAGCTTGAAGGACATGCTTACAACACACTGAGAGACATTTCTTCAACAAAATCTACAGAACTAAGAGGAGTGGGGAGCCCCAGCATTTGAGACTCTCATCACCCATAGCTGGAGAACGGACAGAGCAGAAAGCAGGCAGGGGACTCAAAGGAATTCTGTCATCAGAATTCTGAGAAGGCAACGTTTTCAGGCTCAGCAAATATCCCACACCACAATCGGGGCCCAGTAGACAGGGTTGTCCCGACACCTGCAACGAAGGTATCTAGATCCAATTCTAAATGTCTTGATTCCTCTGGATTTTCTAAACTTGTCTAAGAAATAAGCTTGTGAGAGGCAACTGGCATTGTTAACTCAATAGGCTGGCATAGTCCATAGGTTAGAGCTTATGGTAGGAAATGATCTTACAAAAATATCTCTCTACCGTCGATAGGATGAATACTAAGTCCCAGAAGAGCAGAGGCCAGATGACAGCATTTAACTGTCAGAGGCAAAGCGGGTGTAATTCCTATAAGCGACAGCGCTGGAACGGCAGCCATATTGGAAGAGGCAGGGCCTTACAAGGATATACAGTAATGGCTCTTCAGGGCCATAAAGATAGGCACACAGCCAAACTGTTGCTTAATGTGGACAATCAAAGGACGTGAAGCGAGGAGTAACAAGGACAACCTCTCCAATGCAAAGTCATGCAACATCTACACCTGTATTTCTGTATGTAGATTCTGCAGTCTTCATGGAGCCATGCTGCAATGTTATCACCAGAGACAAAGCCAAAGGACATAGGCACACAAATACGCTGTTTCCCCAGAAATAAGACCTAGCCAGACAATCAGTTCTAATGCATGTTTTGGAGGAAAAATTAATAGAAGACCCCTTATTACATTATATTACATTATATTACATAAGACCCGGTCTTATATTATAGTAAACTAAGACCGGATCTTCTATTAATTTTTGCTCCAAAAGACGCATTAGAGCTGATTGTCTGGCTAGGTCTTCTTTTCGGGGAAACACGGTATACTTATATATCCCTTCCTAGATACTTCTATTTTGCCTCTGATTTTGGAGAGAGAGGCAGAATAGAAAGCAGGCAGACAGATCACTGCCCTAGAGCGTTTCCTTAAAATATCATGTGTCTCAGCAGGTTAGAGCGCGAGCTCTCAACAACAAGGTTGCCGGTTCGATTCCCGCATGGGATGGTGGGCTACACCTCCCCCCACCCCGCAACTAGATTGAAGGACAAGACTTGACTTGGAGCTGATGGGTCCTGGGAAAAAAACACTGTTCCCCAATTTTAAAAAAAAGTCGTCATCATACTGTAACAAGAGCAAAGATACAATGTAACTAAAGCTCTTTCTTAGTTAGCTCTCAGCTCTTATCTTGTGGTGTTCAATCCCTTTCCGACTCTTTATTAAGAGTTAAAAAATGATTTTGAGAATGGGAAGCATGTTTGAGTATGTTTTAATCTTAATCTGTTTAAACCACAAACAATAAGTTTTATTATATGAATCCTGAATGCTACATGTTGAATGAATAAAACATTCAATCTTTATTTTTGGTCTAAAAAGATTGCATTCCTCTAACAATAAATGATCAGCATCTGTGAGGGGCACATTGCAGCAACAATAATTTCAGTTACTATTTGACAATTGCTCCTTATGTCTTCACAAATGCTTTGCTCAAAATATGAATAAGCAGTCATTCATACATAAAATTCGTTTTATTTCTCTGGCAGCCACTTTTGATAGGAATGTCATATTAGAATCAACATAATAATTTTAATTGTAAATACAAAGTTTTATCTTTTGTATTGTGTTCATTTTTATAAATGGCATGTCCATGCCATTTTGCCAATGTCCCAATCTATTTATAAACATTTCAAATTATGTATGTTAAAGTGCTGATTAAGTGGCTTGTATATGAAAGGCTTCTGTGATTCTTTTTCAAAAAAGCCCATTCTCCTACTAAAAAAGAAGAGGATTGGCAAATATTTCTGAGGGTTTTATTGATAAATTTTGCTATCAGTCATGTCAGTAAAAGTAATTCAATATTTATAAACTTCCATACAAGTCTTATTCATCTATAAAAAATAATAATGTTCTTCTATAAAATAACACTTGGTACTTTATGAGAAATCGTATTAAAGATATCTGAAGCAATTCAGACTAAACTTTATGGTTAGCTGAAGCTAAATTTAAGTCAAGCTCAATCATGAGAAAGTTATTTTATAGCATTACTTTTTCTTTTTTTTTTTCCTGATGCTCTTACGTGCTACTTTTGGTTCAGCTTTCTCTTTAATTGTCTGTGCCAGTAAATTAGGTTTTTAGTCAAATAATAATTCTTTGCTGAAATATAAAACATCTAGTAATGTTACAACTCAATGGAAGCAAATAAATAATGGAAAGTAAGGTAAAAATAATTGACCTTGTAAATAAGATTTACCAAATTGAAGATTTACGGCAGGAGAGTGGACAGAATACTGACCTGTGACTTCTATATGAAGAAAGCACTGCCACTGAGAATATGCAAAACCTTGGAAATTGTCAAAAATCTCTGGGCTTTAAAATGTCTTACTTTCTAAATCTAAACTTCCACAATCTAGGTCACAATCCCATAAATACAGGAATTTTCTAAGTCAAATGTTTATTACTCAGATCGAAATGTGTACCATATCTGAGAAACATAGAAGCATTTGGAATAAGATTTTTTTGTCATATTAACACTATTATCAGTAATTAAATATTAGTTGCCCAAAATCTAAGCAGTTTAAGGATGAACAGAAATAAGGAGCAGATGGCTAGCCAAAGTTTGAAATACATTCTCTCATTTTACCAAAGCAACAACCCTGGTAAAGATATAAGGCAACCCAGCCTCCCCTGATGGCAGACATGCTAATAATGGACCACCTAGCAATGAGTCAATGGTATTTACCTGTGGGAGAGCGCTGTTGATGCAACATTTTTAATAGGATGTAGAGAGTCTATATCAGTTGCTTACAGTAAAGAAACCTGGAAATTATGGATTTATTGGGGATGGTACCCTGAAAAATATTAAGTTATATAATAATATAAGTCTAAAATGCTCCTGACTCGTGATAAAATATTTCCCCTTCTATGGAAGTGAAGAGACTACATAGATTACTTGAAGTTTCAAACATGAAAACACTTATAAACCTTATATGTTAAATGAGGGCCAAGGAATTGAGAAGGGAGTTGCTGGGGAGCCACGCTAGGGTATACGGATCTCTTCCTGCTGCTGCGGGCCCCTCGTGATGACCTGCATATATGAAATTATCAGTAAAGCTCAATGCCAAGTAAGAGTCCTGAGTCCTGTCAGCCTGATTTAACAATCTGTTCTTTTGTGTTTGTTTAAGATGCCAATGTAAGAGGAGTTTCTTATCTAAAATGCCTCATACATTTCCGAAATTATATTTATTGCTGCAAGGTGTCAACAAAGACTTTGTTTTGTTTCTTTTAGACATAAAAGTAGTCTTTGAAAATAAATGTGGCTATGTTTGGAAAATACTTTATTTCTAATTAATAGTTATAGTAATAGTTAATATTTTTTTCTGATTTATACTTATTTATTTAAAAACTAATCTAATACGAGCTTGAACACAGAGAAAACAGAATTTCAGAAAAGTTTGTCATTCATACTAAACATCTGAACTACAGCATGACAAAGGGACACTGACCCCACAAATATGATTTTTTTCTTGTGGTATCATTTTACTGTGATGTAGGTACTGCTTCTTGTTTATAACAAATACGTATTAAATTGTTACAAATAACCAATATAACACTCAGTGGTACTGAGGAGAGATGAGAACTAAAGAAAGCAAAGTGCTCTCTGATATATAACTGACCCCCCAAAGTCAATTAAGGCAGTGCATGTTCAAAAACAAAATGCAAAATGATGCATTAATATTACCACAAGGAGCACTTTAGGTTAAGTTTTGTATACAGCAAATAAAATGCAAGCATCATTTCTGGAATGCTAATACTTTAGAGATACAAGGATAGAAAAATTCAAATTTATATGATACTGAACTAATCAAAAATTTTATTTTATATTTACCTATGCTCATGAACATAATGCATCAAAATTAATTCTCATTTCTTTAATTCTTTCAGAAAATTAGCTCTTGAAATAGTCATTTTAATTATAAGGGACTTTATTAGTTAAAAAAATAAAATATGTGACATCCTTAAAAATCTCATCAGAGTTCTTTTTTACTCGGTATCAGCTTCGTTCAACATGTACATAGGCTGGTTCATATTCCATAATTGGCAAGTCAGTGATCTGATCAACACCTATCTAAACAAAATATATATTGATCTCAGTAGGGTCATATTTTGGAACCTTGAAAAACGTGTGATATGACCTTGAAAGTTATATGTTTATTCTGATACATGTCTTCTAACAGTTGTAGAAGGGGAATTCCTAAAATATATACATATATAATATGTTATATATAGCATGTATGTTATAACATGTTACCTATTCATTATCATATACTTATGTATTTTATAAATATGTGATGTAATTGTATACATATAAGTATATACATGTTTTATAAATTATCTACTCTTTCCTTTCTCTGGAAGGGAAAAAAATCCTGAGCCAAGATCCATGATCATTTTAGTCTCATTGCCATCACAGTTAAAGGTGTCTTTTGTTGATAATCAAAAAAAAAAAAAAAAAAACCTCAAAAAATTTATGTTTATTTTTACTATTGTCTTTTTTGCCCCTTGACTTTTAAGTGGGTTCAACCCACTGAAGTAATAATATAACAATGGAGCCATAAACAAACAAAATGATAACAGCAAACAACTAGTATAAGAAAACTTGGTCTGGTCTTCTCCTGAGTCTTAGCAATTCTCAAGGACTGCTTTATACTCTTAAAAATTATTGAGAATTCTATGGGGCCTTTACTTACGTGATTGATATTTATCAAGATTTACTGATTAGAATTAAAATATTTTTGTGTGTCTTCTTCAATTTCTTTTAAAAATGTCTTATAGTTTTCAGTACATAGGTCTTTCACATCCTTGGTTAAGTTTATTCCTAGGTATTTTATTCTTTTTGTTGCAATTGCAAAAGGAATTGTTTTCTTTATTTCTTTTTCTGAGATTTCAGTGTTGGTATATAAGAATGCAACGGAATTTTGTACACAAAAAAATGGAAAGGCATTCTGTGTTCATGGATTGGAAGAGTCAACATAGTTAAAATAGCCATATTACCCAAAGCAATATACAGATTTAATGCAATCCCCATCAAAATAACAATGGGATTTTTTAATGAAATAGAATAAAAAATCATCAGATTTGTATGGAACTACAAAAGACCTCGAATAGCCAAAGTAATCCTAAGAAAAAAGAACAATACTGGAGGTATCACACTCCCTGACTTCAGCTTGTACTACAGGGCTACAATAATCAAAACAGCATGGTATTGTCAGAAAAACAGACACACTGACCAATGGAATAGAACTGAGAACCCAGAAATAAACCCATATAAATATGGACAGGTAAATTTTGACAAACAAGCCAAAAACGTACAATGGAGAAAAGACAGCCTCTTCGAAACACGGTGCTGGGAGAATTGAATAGTCACATGCAGAAAAATGAAACTGGACTGCTATTTGTCACCATGTACCAAAATTAACTCAAAATGGATCAAAGACCTAAACATAAGACCTGAAACAATAAACTGCATAGAAGAAAACACAGGTACTAAACTTATAGACCTTGAATTCAAAGAGGATTTTATGAATTTGACTCCAAAGGCAAGGAAAGTAAAAGATAAAATAAGTGAATGGGACTATAGCAAACTAAAAAGCTTCTGCACAGCAAAAGAAACCATCGACAAAATAAAGAGGCAACCAACCTAATGGGAGAAGATTTTTGCAAATAACGCCTCCAATAAGGGTCTAATATCCAAACTATATAAGGAACTCATAGTACTCAACAACAAAAAAACAAATGATCCAATTAAAAAATGGGCAGAGGACCTGAATAGACATTTCTCCAAAGAGGACATACAAATGGCCAACAGACATATGAAAAAATATTCAATATCTCTAATCATCAGAGAAATGCAAATGAAAACCACAATGAGATATCACCTCACCCCAGTCAGAATGGCTATCATCAACAAGACAAATAGTAACAAGTGTTGGAGAGGCTGTGGAGAAAAAGGAACCCTCATACACTGTTGGTGGGAATGCAGACTGGTGCAGCCGTTATGGAAGGCAGTGTGGAGGTTCCTCAAAAAAAAATTAAGAATAGAATTACCCTATGACCCAGCAATTCCTCTCCTGGGCATCCACCCCAAAATTCTGAAAACATTTATCTGTAAAGATATATGTGCTCTGATGTTCATCGCAGCTTTATTTACAGTGGCCAAGACATGGAAACAACCTAAGTATTATTTAATAGCTGACTGGATAAAGAAGATGTGGTATATATACACAATGGAATACTACTCTGACATAAGAAAAGGTGAAACAGTACCATTTGCAACAACATGAATGGATCTCAAGATTATTATGCTAAGTGAAATAAGTCAGACAGAAAAAGTCATAAACCATATGATTTCTCTGATACGTGGGATATAAAGCTAAAAACAACAAAAGAACAAGACAAACAAATGAAGAAACAGAAACTCATAGACACAGACAATAGTTTAGTTGTTACCATAGGGTAAGTGGGGTAAGGGAAGTAGATGAGGGTAAAGGGGATCAAATATATGGTGATGGAAGGAGAACTGACTCTGGGTGATGAACACACAATGTGAGATATAGATGATGTAATACAGAATTGTACACCTGAAATCTATGTAACTTTACTAACAATTGTCACCCCAATAAAGTTTAATTTAAAAAAAGAATTAAAACAGATATTTTAAGATATTAATTTAATAATTAATCTCAAATAACAATATACTCATAAAACAGCATGTGTTAACCTAAGTAATATTTTTCTGAAAAAAATTGCTATATTTTACAGAAGTACCTATTAAAGACTGTGTCATTATTTCACATTTTGTTACATCTTTTTAATGTCACTTATATTCTCACATTAGCTTCTGTTTTGATTTGTTGTAATATCACTTGTCATATAGTTTCTGGAAAATTTAATTGCACACTCGTGAGAGAGAGTTTAAGAGCCAAATAATATATATTTTTTATTATTATTTGGAAAATAATCGTGACTTCCACGATATTTCAAAGGATCTCAAGGACCTCCCGTGCTCTCCACATCCTACTTTGAGAACTGCTTCTATCCTCACAATTGAACTTTAGCCTGAAATCACCGTCACTGGGGGACAGGCACTTCAGAATTCTAGGTTTGATCCTGTAATGTCGTGATGTCAGCGATGGGGAATGAGGCATCTTCAGAAGCCTGGTTCAGAGAGAGTGCTCCGGGGACCCCTGGATCCAGACAAGTGCTTTAGCAGGGCAGGTTGTCTACCAAGAGGCAGAGCAGGCAACCGTTCTCAGGTCAGAAATTGTACTGAGAGGCAAGATTTCAGTAAGATAATTGGTAAAATGTCACACACACACACACACACACACGCACACGCGCACACACACACACACACACACGCACACACCTTTCCTGCTTGTTGTTGTTGATCTCCCTCAAGTACATTGAACCCGCCCTGAGTGGCTGTACTCCTGAAAATGGTGCGGTTTCTCTGGGGTTACATCGCTGGGGACAAGGGACTAGAAATGAAATAACTGAAATGAACACTGGCCTTATGCTTCCAACTGTCCACGCTCTCTCTACCGTGACACTGCTGGAACGTGAAGCACTGATGTCTAGTGAGAGGGGCCTGCAGTGTCAGAACCAGATAGGGCTTGGCTGGGGGAAGGTCTCATTTCCCAGCAGATCGTGTTTATAAACCGAGCCGTCACTACTGAAAGCTGAACTTCTAGCCATGTTCAGTTTGAGAACTCTCTGCTTGTGACCAATTTGTTTCTTGCTAAATAAAATATTTATAGCAAGTAAAGCTCCCTGAATTTTCTCTTGACAGAAACAATAGCCACAGGAAGCCGACAGTGTTCCTCAGAATACTATTAAGAACCTATGCAATCTTATATTAAAGAGATACAATCAATTATTTCCAAACACTCTCCTTTACAGATGAGAGAAATAATACACAGAGAATAGATACAATGTGGTCGTAGGCACAGAGGCTGAGTAATGGGTTAGGTGGCCTGACTCCCTAATCTAATGCTTGGGGCATCAGACCAGCTACCTATTGGCAACCAATCACCTGTAGTGCCACATGCATCAAAAAAGTACAAATACAATAAGTACAAATTATGCTGACATCTTTATCTAATCACTAACAAAATGCAGAGAATTTCCAACTCGTTCCCTGAACGTTACTAAGCTAGGACAGAACATAACGCACAGAAATAGTCGCGAGAGGTGGTGTGGAGGAGAGAGAACATGAGTCAGAGCAAGAGAAAGAGAGGTCAACTGAAAAATACTTGGTAAATGAAAGAAATTCAAAATTACTAATATTAAAAAAACGTATTTCTGGGTTGCCTACATTAGAGAATATACCTAAACTATACCTAAGGACTGTATCTCTCATTTCTTCAGATACTTCAAAAATGTGTTTATATAAGTGGGAAACAAACAAACAAACAAAAACTACATAAAGCATAAATGTTAACGGAAAACATTTAAAATATATAAAAAAAAACCTTATATTGTGGAAAAAATCAGCAAGTTTGCGGATTAGCCATAACTTCCTACATTAGCACAGAATACCTCAATTCAGAAGGTGAACCATGGAAATTAAACAGTTAGTCATAAAAACATATTTTAGGTTATACCTAAGACCTAATACACAAAGCTCGGAATCCCATATCATAAAAAGGTGGAGCTCCCAAAACTATGACTAACAGTCTATCAAAGTAAAAGGTATTTCCTATTCTCTAAAATGTTTAACTTCATAAGCTATATTAGAAGACAATATGCAAATCTTTAGAGAATAGAGTGAGCTCCTTGTAGCAAACATGAAAATCTTATTTGAAGGTATAATTTTATTGACTATGTAAATAAAGATTACAGTACATTAATCAAAAGAAATAATTACCTGTGGGAATAACCCTATGGTATATTAGTGGACAATTTGCCTCATTTGTCAATAGAAAAACTCAGGGTTATAATTGTACTTAACTTTGCTAAAATCCTAGATTAAATTACTGGTAGAGCCATATATGAAATTCCAACCTACCAAGAGCCAGTCAAACTCAATTATACTTTGTAATGTCATGATTTGTTAATTACTGTATTTTATTCTCAGTGTTTTCTAAATATGTTTAATGAAAATGCAAAAATTTCAAAAAAGCGTATCTTACGTATATGACAAATACCTAATTTCCAAAATGTAACTGCTATGCTCAAGTCGGTCCCATATTTCACAGGAATGTGGATTACTGTAAAGTGGAAACACACACGAACACATATGCACATATAAGAACTGCGGATGAAATTTCTCCTCTGAAAAAATAGAAATCCTTCTTTATTAAGTTTCCTTGCAAACTTATAATTTTTAAAGAGTTGAGCATTTTGTCACAATGGATTATAAACAACTATATGAACAAAAAATAATAAAGTTGGCAAAATAGAATATGGAAAATTTCTGATGCTCAAAATGTGTTCACTTGAGATCATGGAACACATATGACAATGGGGTTCTCACCGGTTTTCTCCAGCTACACTGAATATGTTCCAGAAACAGAAAGCTGTACCATACGTATCTCGGGAAAGTATTTTATTGCTCGTGGCAGTATAGTCAAAAGTTTTGAAACTCTGCTCATTATGTGAAGAAAGAGCTTAACAAGCCTGCATGAAATACTGTATCTCCTCTAACTAGCTCCTCTGTCTGGATTTACTGAGTTTAATGAATCATTTAACACAAACAGCCTAACTACCCGGGCATGTCAACGTCAGAGTCATGCATCACCAGGAATCTTGACCAAAGGGATAATGCAGGATTGTCTTACAAATTGGAATGAGAATCCAACGATTTCTTGCAAACTGAGTCTCCCACAGTCCGAGTATTATTAAGGGTTACATAATGAACTTTTCCCTTGTCTTTTAGTTTTTTAAACATTTTTCCGTCAGTCTTAGTTTTAGTTCAGGGGGGAAAAAAAAATCTTGTCATTTTGTAGCAAATCTTCCTGAAATCTAGGGTGCTACATCATTATTTCTTAGCTGGGCTGGGAATGTTGGTTGTACCTAGCAAGAATTAGCAACTCCACAAATCTACTTGAAACAGTCCATGAACACATGAGGAAAAAATAGGGATGGGTCAAATAAAATGGGTGTTGTGTTCAATGAGTTGGGAGACTATGAATTTCTCTGACCTCTCAGAGGAAATCTCACGTCATACCATTTGTGGATGGAATTGTTACCAGGCATCTTGCATCCTTTACCAGGCATCCCTTTCCAACGTGAGCTGGTGCTGGAAGTTGAACTCTTCAATGTGGAAAGATAGAGAACAAGTTTTTTTTTCTCTGAAAGCCCTTAGAGGGATAATTGCAGTGGGACTGAAACACCTAGGAGAACACCACGCATTTACAAATGGAAAGCAGAGATCAGAAAAGTCAGGCTTCCCCCTCACTCCCCTCCCCCACACACAGATGCTTGTTTCATAGAATGAAAAGCAAAACAAAACAGGACTAGCCTTCATTTCACCAACGTGAAGCATCAGGAAAGTTGAGTTGTAATCTTATTCCTGCCAGTTTCTGTCCATGCAACCCAAGAAAAGGCAGTTAATCTCTTTGGGATTCAGTTCCTTTGTCTCTAAAACTGGGATATTAATTTTGACATTTGAGAGGCTGTTTGAGAATGAAATGAAATTTTATTTCTGAAATCAACTTGAAAACACTTAAGTGCTATACAAATCTAAGTTATTAAACTTTTACAGATATGAGATGAGTTGAAACTGACAGCTGAAGGAGGTGGAAATGGGTATTGAATATTTATGCTAAACCTAGGCATTTCTATAGCCGGAAGTGCAAGTCAGAATTTATAAAGTATGCTCATAAGTAAAGTTCTAAGGTGGTTCAAAATGACACTTCTGTCTGACAGCTACAGTGCAATTTCAGTCTTCAGGGAACAGCTTACCCTGGTTTCACCTCTAGAAGGTGACTAAAGAATTGAGAAAGAAAAAAAAAAAGATAGAAACACAGCCAACAATGATGTCCCTTCTGTTTATCTCCCTGACTCAAATATGAGGGGTCTGAACCAACCAAGCAATGGAGGCATTTGTCCCTTTCAGTCCATGAATACTGAGTGCATTTAGATACCACAGTAGTGCTTCCCAACCTCCAATTTATGCCTCTTCATCCATACCCTCCCCACAAAAATCAGTACTTTGCAGTACTGGCCGCAGACACACAGGTCATTGATTTATTAAACGTACAACATGAGTAAAGACTGCCTTCTTTCCTTCTTTTCTTCCTACCTCTTCCTTCTTATTTCCTTCCTCTGCTCTCTCTCCCCTTCCAGTTTAAGATGCCAGACTGATCCCATGTCTTCTCATCTCCAATATGCCATGGAAATGACAAGAATTCATTAGTTATTTTTACATAAATTAATAATACAAAGAAGTCAGAGACCATAGGGTATAAGACAGTTTTTGACACATATCGGGAACGTGACAAACAAATGGAGGAAGGTAATTGATGAAACTAGTGGAAAGAAATACGTGGCAGAGTATTGACAGATGGGACTCTGCTCCGAGAGGCTGAGGAATCAGAAATGCTAAGGACTAAGTTTATATATCAGGGGGAGGAACAGAAAACTTCTTTAAGAAATAGTACACCCTACTTCCTCACAAAAGACTTAGCAATTGGACATCTGCCACCCTGAGCAAGAACTGGAAAATTCTTCTTGTAAGAAGCGATGCTTAGGGAGAAATGTACAAGTCTTTCCTATCTGAGTGAACACTAGGAAACAGTCCTCCTTCCAAAACTTCATCCAAAAGGAAAGCTCATAAATCAATAACCTTAACTTGTATACTTAACTCGCGTTATACTTAATTCAAGTTATACCTGTATATGACCTATATACTTAACTCACACTCAGCCTTATGTAGTCTTGTTCTTAAATATGAATGAAGAATGATCTCTGGCCATTTGAGGAAAGCCTGTATCACGAAAAAAGCATCCCCTTGCCCCCCACTAAAAAAGGAGATTAAAACTCAAAGGAGACTCTAATGGTTCAAAGAAAACAAGTTTATAACAAACTAAAACAAATAAAACAATCTAATTAGTATTTCAGAGGAACTTAATGTATTATGTCACAAGACAAGAGGCTGGGGAAGAAAGCAGCTCTTGGATATTAAAAATATAATTGCCATCATGAATTAAGAAGACAGAGTTCTTGAGAACTGAAAATATGATTGCTAAATAAATAACTAAATTTAAGAGTTGGAAAAATGAAATCACAATGATATCTCGGAAATGTGAATATAAAGGGGTGGGGGAAAATGAAACTAATAATTCCAAGAGGAAAAACAACTGTGCACGAAGGGAAAGATAACTACAGTGTAGACTGTGGATGCATAAAAAATAAAATGCACCAGTATTAGTAAGGCACACTCTCTTCATCGAGTTTCAACCTTTAAAACAAATACAAAGTACAAAGCATAAAAAAGATTTATGACACTCAACTGTAATGTAAGAGAATGTAAGAGAAACCAGAGAGCATCCGTGTGCCTGTGAGATGACCGGCCAACCCCTTAAAATGAGGGAAAGACCCAGGAAAAGGAAGATCAAGGCTTCAGCAGGGTACCTGGGCAGCTGGGGGAGCAGAGTCTGGGAATATGCAGTTCTTTCTGTCCATTGCCATAGCATCTGTTCCTATAGATTTTAGAAAGTCTTGGAAAATATGCTAACATATTAAAAAGAAAGACAAATCTGAACAAGAAAAAAAAGCCTGAGTGGAAATTCAGCTCAAATAGTGTCGCGTCTAGGTTCCCATGAAGTCTTAACGAGCATAAGTTGGAAAATGTAATAACATGCTCATTTGCTTAACTTAATGCTATAGTTCCACGAATATAATTAAAGATAACTTTCTAGTGGAAACTGACTTAATGCCCAGAAAATCTAACAAAGCAGGAAGGAGCTCAGACCACATGAGTAAGTCACAGAAACGATTCACATGTACTTTTCAACAAAATTTCTGAGACCCTGACAGTTGCAAATACATGTCTTTGGCAGGTGGCTATTTAGTCATCTTGCAACATGGTTTGGGTGAAAAAGAGATATTCTGGAATCCTGAATTCTTAATTATTAGGCAGACAATCCTGGGCACATTAGTTAAATCCTCTGAACATCAGTTTTCTTCTCTGTAAAAGGAGGATTAATGATATCTACTTTTTGGCTTGTTTATATGTTTCTTTAATGTGAATTAGCATTTATATTTAAGTGCCTGGGGTATATTCACAATTATTATTATTATACTAGGAATCTGTTTGCTAAAGACAATTTCAGGAGTTTATCTACTATTGTTTCATGCTAGAAATTCAATTATTAATTCAGAAAACAATCAAAAAAAGATAGGAATTTGGGGGAGGGAAAGAAAGTAAAATATAGAAAAGAAAAACCTATGCTGAATCTCAATGAATAAAAGCTAAAATTAGTAATTGTTGAAGTTACGGAAGTATCCAGATCATGTATTAACTTGGAAGCAAAGGTAAGTATTGAATTGAATGAGATGGCAAACCACTATGGGATTTTGAACACACAATGATATGCACTAACTCATGTTTTCAAAGGACTTCTCTGGCTACTCTATGGAAATTAAGTTCCAAGGCCAGCCAGTTAGTCAACTCTTGAAGTCCAAAAAAGAAATGAAGAGGTGGATTTGAAGACAAAGGTGGGTTGGCTGACAACTGGTCAGCTCATATACAACTTAATCTGACCAGTCCTCAGCCCACCCACCTTTATCTCTAAGGCCACCTCTCCACCATTTCTTATTCACTCACGTGTTGGATTTACGAGGCAGGAGAACCAACACAATCAAACATCATGTTAACATAATTGTCATGTCCAATTGAAATAGGTGGATTAAAAGAAAACAAGTATCTCTGCTCACCCTTGCAATATCTCCTCCTCAACTGTAGCTCCCACTGCTTTTTCTAAATCCGAGCTAACCAACGATGGCTGCTCAGTGGTGTCCCCAGTCATGCTATCCCTGCGTCCCATCCCATGACTAACAAATGCAGTGTCCCAAACATTTCAAGAACTCAAATAGAGAACAGTGCTGAGAATAAAACTAAACTTGGACCGCTCTTTCCAACTCTGTAAGGCCTGTAAGCCTCTTGCACCCCTATTCTCATACTGCAATGGGTTGATTAAAAATTTGAGCTAATGGCTTTGGTTGTTCTATCTCCTTCCTGAGCATTTGGATCAGGCCCAGGCTCCTCATTGCCCAGACCAGGTAGGATGCTTCAGTGAGGACAGAGCTTGGAAGCAACACTGCTCTTTCCCTCTTTGGGACTTTCATGGCTAGACAACCAGGAGAGTTCTGATTCTTCCTGGAAACCTGAACTTTTGTATTAGGACGCCTCTTACGCCTTTATTATTATGATTATTGTCACCGTTAGTAACTATGTGTGAGATAAAGATGTACCATTGGGTGTAATTGGCAGTGGGTGGTTCTCGTATTATTTTCAACACTAGAATGTTTGTAGACAACAAAACCCGTAGTCCTATGACTACTTACTATGTGTACTGGTGTTAACAACACCAGATATGGAATACTGCATGAATCTCCCTGTATTAGTCTTCTAGGGCTGCCATAACAAAATTCCACAGACTGGGTGGCTTAAACAGCAGATGAGGATTATTATTATTACTATTTTTTTATTTTTTTATTTTTTATTTCTTTCCCTCACAGCTCTGGAGGCTGGGAAACCCAAGACCAAAATGCCAACAGATTAAGCTTCCTTCTGAAGCATCTGTTCTTAGCTTATTGGTGCCACCATCTATGTGCTCACCTGATGTCTTTGTACGTGTACTGGTTAGAGACCGAGCTAGAAAGCTCTCTGGGGCCTCTTCTATAAGGACACAAGTTCTATGGATCAGGGTGTTACCATTAGGAGCTCACTTAACCTCGTTCACCTCCTTGAAGGCCCCATGTCCAAGTACAGTCATACTGGGTATACAGCTTCAACAGAGAATTTGGGAAGCACACAAACATTCAGGCCATAACATTGCCCAAGGACAATTTAGAATTGCAGGATCATTTTAAAGAATTTTTGACACAAAACAACATTGTTTATTCAGATGCATACAAGAGAAAAGTCCTCATGAGGAGACTTTTTCTTTAAAAGAGGTCACATAAAAGAGACATGACCTTATTTCAACCAGCTGCAATAAATCTCATGAATGTATGTGTGTGAACCCCATGGGTGTTTGTATGAGTGTGTATGTGTCTATGTGTGTGTGAAAACAGGTTTCCTGCAACTAATCTTTCTCTCCTCCTTGTGTAGGGAATATAATTAGATATTTTCCAATGATAATTTAATATTTGTCTGAAGTCGGCTCCCACGTACTTCTCCTATTACTCTGTTTCTCTCCATCTCCCACTCTTTTCACCTCCCTTGAGAAATTTTGGAGACTCACTTATCAAAGTTTTGTTTTCTGTCATTATGTTTATACTCTAAAAACATCAAGCTCATATAAACAGAGTTTCAAAAAAGAAGCAAAAACAATAAACTTTATTTATTTTGCTTAAAAAAATGTGAGCAATGTAACAAAACAAAAAAGAACAGCAAAAACATACTGCGACAGAGAAATGCAATCTAGCTCACTACTTACGAGATAGGACATTCTCTGATTCAAATAAAAAGGGGAAAAACATAAAAATGAATTCAAAAGTCTTTAAAATGTATTTTATGAACTCGTAGTTTATAATTTGTATTAGAAAACCATACGAGTTCATGTAATTTTCCTGGGAAAAAAATGCATGACTCCTTGAACTAATAATTAGAATGAGAAAATATTAGAGGCCTTGGGCACACTACATATCTTCTTCTGCATTTTATTAAATAAAAATAAATATCAACACAATATTCTGGTTTGTACAGTAACAGGATTCAACTTCTCATGCTGTAATCTCTCTAAATATCCTACACTGGTTTTAAGACTTCAATAAATTACCATTGGTTTCACAAATGTTTCATATTTTAAATATTGCAAAATTCATATATCCCCCCAAGCACCTTCACTTCCAACACCAATTGCAAGTTTGCAGGTTTCCAAGTCTACCCTCAATTTCGGTAATTCACTAGAAGGACACACAGAACTCACAAAAGTCATTATTTTCAGGGTTATGGATGACTACAACAAAAGGATACAGACAAAAATGACCCATAGTAAGAGGCCCACGAGGCCCGGTCTAGGAGTCACCAGGCACACATTTGCATTGTTCTCTCTCAGTGAAATCATTTGGACAGTGCCTACATCTCCCAGAAATAATGTGTCATAAAACTCACAGAGTACAGCCTCCCAAGGGAGCTCCCCCAAGCCTCGGTGTCCAGAGTTTTTATTGGGATTTGGTCACATGGGTTGCTATGAATGCCCACACGGTTGACAGCCTCCAGCCCCTCCAGAGTTGATCTGATGTCATGTGGTCCAAAGCCCTCGCCGTAAGTCACATAGCTAGCATTGACTATCTGTCTTGAACCAGGGCCCCAGGTAAACAAAGATGTTTTCAGCAGGCAGGAGGACATGGCAAGGGCTTAGATGTTACTTCTCAGGAGCCAGGGGCCAAAACCAAACATCTCTCTGGACACTGTTAATTCTTTACTGCACAAACGTATAAATTTGCCTTTAGTTAAATGCAATTTTAATAGTAGTTGTCCCCCCTCCCCCCATCTGTGGTTTCACTTTCTGAGGTTTCGGTTACTCCTTGGTCTGAAAATAGTAAATGGAAAATTCCAGATATAAACAACTCATAAATTTTAAATGGCGCACTGTTGTGATTAGCATAAGGAAATTTCTCACCATCCTGCTCTGTCCCACCTGGAAGGTGAGTCAGCCTTTCACCCTGTGTATCCACACTGCATGTGCTCCCTGCCTGCTAGTTACTCAGTACCATGTTGGTGAGCAGATCTACTGCCCTGGTATTACACTGCTCGTGCTTATTTTACTTTATGGGGCCACACTTACATAACTTCTATTAAAGCCTGTTGTTATAATTGTCCTGTTCTATTATTATTGTTGTTCATGTTTTACTGTGCCTAATTTATAAACTTTATCATAGGTTTGCATGCATAGGCAAAAACATTATACACACACACGTGCATATATATACATATATGTATATGTATATGTATGTATATATATATATATATATATATATATATATATATATATATACACATATATATGTATATGTATGGTTAGGTACCATCTGAGATTTCAGGTGTCCACTGGGGTTCTTGGAATGTATCCCCTACAGCTGATAGGGAACTACAGTAAAGGTTGTTTTCTTAAAAGATTTAATGCCATGAATTCTTATAATGCTAAAATAAAAAAATTTAAAAAAAGGACTTAATGTGTTTAGTGAAATTACATGTCCTGATCCTTAATAAAGTTAAAATCTTAAGTTAATTTTAAATTAAATTTTAAAATCTTTAGATATATGGACAATATCAAAATAGAAAAAAAAATACAAATTTTGATCACTAATGTTAACCTTAAGTGACCTTTACTCTTACAAGTTTTAGAATGTGGAAATGCTTTTGGATGATTATATATAATCATATATACATATACAGAAACAAACACATATATAATAATATAAATATATACATGTATCTATGTGTGTATGATACATATTCTGTAAAACATATATAACAAAATATGTTAGTTTAATAAGATGATAAATTTTGTATAAAATATCAATTGATAGATTTAATAGGCTCATGAATCCAAATTTAGCAAAACAAAACTATAAAACTCTTTTTGGATTTCCATCAGATCACATTATGGTTCTGTTTTACCTTCAGAGTAGAAAGGTAATAAAAATGGTTGGTTGGAATTCTCCAGTTTATGATTAACTGATAACTATTGGGAGAACTCTTGTATACCAATATACCAAACTTATCTCACAATGACACATCAGAAGTTAAGTTTTCATAGTTTCACGATATATATATATATATATATATATATATATATATATATATATATATATACATACAAATAAATTTTATTTGTCTAAATGTCTTCAGTGAATGCTAATGTAACTTATCTCTGAAGTAAGAGAAACACACTCATGTTCAAGCACAAAGGCTGGTCAATATTTCTCTCTTTACATTTGTGTCTAGATTTTAATGCTCATGTGTCTCAGGGACAATGGGTGGCAAGCACAGAGGGCTTCCCGGTATAAATCAGAAGGCTATGGAGACCATCCATGGTCTCACTGTCTACAAGGTGTTTTTATTCCCAGTCATGAAGGCCAATCTGATCAGTCAGTCATGTGCTGCTGTCCCTTGGGGAGGCTCTCCTCTCTCCCATTTGCTGTGCTGGTCCTGTAGTTCACTGGCCAGAATGTTCAGAGAAACATTGGCTGCAAGTTTAAATCGACACCAGCAGTTTTACTCAAAATGGTTGAGGATGTTTCTGGCATATCCTGTACCTGCGACACTAATAACCCCAGAAAAACTGCAAAGGTAGAATATAGGCAGGAACAAAATCCTCCATGCACTTTGGAACACTTGTCAGTGAATTTTATATGTGGTCACATTTAGGTGGACATACATATCTCCGCACTATTGTCTATTTTCTGGATGGCCAGTAAGTTTTCCTGGTTGAGAAACAACTCTTACCACTATCTTTTATTTTTCCTTTAGACTATGTATTTCCAATGTGGGACATACCAACTAACTTACCCATTTTACAACAACTATAAAGAATGTTGTTAAAAACTGGAAATGGAACTCCCTTATGACCCAGCAATTCCACTCTTAGGTATCTTATCTATCCAGAGAAATCCCAAACGCTAATTCAAAAAAAAATTATGAACCCCTATGTTTATTGCAGCACTATTCACAACAGCCAAGACATGGAAATGACTGAAATGCCCATCGGTAGACGACTGGATTAAGAAACTGTGGTGCATTTATACAATGGAGTATTGCACAGCTATAAAGAAGAATGAAATCTTACCATTTGCAACGATATGGATGGACCTAGAGAATTATGCTAAGTAAAATAAGACAGACATAGAAAAACAAATACCATATGAGCTCATATGTGGAATCTAAAGAATAGAATAAATGAGCAAACTAATCAGAAACAGTCTCAAAGATATAGAGAAAAAACTGAGGGTTGGTAGCTGGGAGGAGGGTGGGGATGAGGGAGAAGGTGAGGGGATTAGAAAGCACAATTGGTAACCTCAAGATTGCCACAGGGATACAAAATACAGTTTGGGGAATATAATCAATAATGTTGTAAAGATTTTGTAGGATGCCAGATGGGCACTTGTCTTTTTAGGGAGACCACTTCATGGACAGTGTAGATGCCTGATCACTGCACTGTACACCTGAAGCTGAAGCTGAATAATAATATCAAGTATAAATTAATACATATACCGTGTTTCCCCTAAAATAAGACCTAGCAGGACCATCAATTCTAATGCATCTTTCAGAGCAAAAATTAATATAAAAAATAATGTCTTATTTTACTATACTATAAGACCAGGTCTTATATAGTATAATATAATATAAGACCAGGTCTTATATTAAGTTTTGCTCCAAAAGATGCATTAGAGCTGATTGTCCTGCTAGGTCTTATTTTCAGGGAAACAGGGAAATATATAGTCACAGGAGATGGAGTACAGCATAGGGAATAGAATTAATGGAATTGTAACAGCTACATACGGTGCCGGGGGGGCAGTACACTGCGGGAAGGGTATTATCACTTCGTGAGGGGTGTAAATGTCTAACTAGTACAGTGTCCTGTACACCTGAAACTAATTTAAAAAACGCATGGAAAAAAAGAAGAATGTTGTAAGATACTGTTTATTATCCAGAAACTCAGTGTCCTTATGATCCTCAGTCATCAATGGAAACTGAAAGAACAAATGTTACCCCCAAATTAAAGTTTGCATAATTAGCTGAACGATTACTATAGAGATTTTATGCAGTGTCCCCAAGTCTATAATCAACAGTTGTGGTCAGCTTCAGCCCAGACACCTGGCTTCCTGAAGATGACACCACAAGATGGCTCGTGGATCTCACTGAAAGAGACGTTACCAGCACTTTTATCATGAGAACTCCCAGGAACTGACCTTCCTGTCATGTCTCAGTTAAAGTCATTATTTCTTTTACCTCCCCACTAACGGGAAATATAAAACAGACTCTCTCAGGATTCTTCAGAAGCAGACAAATCATTAAGGAGAGAGTTTTGCAAAAAACCTGATGAGGCAACATGTGGAAAGCTTCTCCCCGAGAACCCTGGTCTAAGACCCCTGAATGCCTCTCACTAACAGACTCCCCATGTCTCATTCTCTTTGTTCTTTTTCTACTTCTCTTATTCCCTTATTTTTGGTTAACATTCCAGATTATCATTCGGTAAGGATTAAAAGCTTTAAAAAAGGCCCTCTTTAATTCTGATGTCTTCACCTCTGCAGGACAGTCTTTGCAAGTCTGAGAATACCTCACTGACAGGACACAGAAGGAGACACAAAAGAGAGAAACCTTGACAACCTGGATGTCCTACCACTTTCTGGGTCATCGAGTCAGAGAATCCGGATGGAAGCTGGAATGCAAGTTCATGATCAGAACCAGATAATCCCGTGGGACCAATGGGCAACCTTTCCCCGTCGATTAATGATTCTATTTCTTACGTTCCAATAGCAGCCTAACTAGGGCCCACATCGTGCTGTCTCTGCCCCTTACCCCACATATAGTACAATTTCTGTTTCCCCATCGTTTCCAACAACTTGAACAGTGAATGATTCTTGGAATAAAACTAAACCATGGGTAACATTCTCAGCCCTACCTTAGAAAAACCTTTACTTGCTTCCTCAAACCAGTCATACTGAACTGTTTTCATGGGGCGATGCTTTAATCAAGGCTTGAGGTAATGGCTTTGGCTTGGTCTCTCTCCTTCCAAATTTAGTTGGAGATAGCTGTCTATTAAGTACCTCCTAGCAGAGAATATATAGGAGGATCTAAGACTTTCTTCCCCCTAAGCAAGTGAACGATTCAAGAATTACACTGGACGCAGTTTAAGTCCTTGGCTACATGTTCAGTTCAGACCCCAACAAAAGGCCCCGGGGGCTACAGAGCCCATGCTGGTGGGACAGCTGCCTTGCATGACCTGTGCACTAGCTCGCCCTTCCTTCAGAACTCAGCACTTCATTTCCCTGTTAACCAGCAGCACAGGCTGTGACCTCTGCCTCCTCTGCCACCTCCTGGGGAACAGATCTCGGCCAAAGGCGCTGTCTCACTAAGGCTATAATGTCTCCTTGGTGTTGTCCTGCATCCGACAATGTGGTGACAGATTACTAAGGCCCAGACTGAGGCCTGGGTCTTCCAGTTCTCTGTGCCCTATACTCTTGGCCTTTGTTACTTATGGTAGGTGAGGGAAAAGGGATCAAATATATGGTGATGGAAGGAGAACTGACTCTGGGTGGTGAACATACAATGTGATATATAGATGATGTGTTACAGAATTGTACACCTGAAACCTATGTAACTCTACTACCAATTGTCACCCCAATAAAATTTAATTAAAAAAAATGTCTGAAGTCTGTGACAGGAATTTGGTGAGGTTCAATTCCAAACAGCCTAGGTCCCGATGGTCCTCTGGGAGATGTGGACAGAGCTCTTTGCTTCTTGCCACATCTCTGACCTCCTCCCCACTCATATCAAAGTATAATGATCCATAAAAAGAACAAATAAATACTGAACTGCAATGGATCTTAAGCAATTAGCACTTTCAAAAGGTTTTGAAACAATGCCAATCTTGTAAAACTAAATCAGTGCACGTAGTTGGTCTTATAACTCACCAGTCGGTGCCTGTTGGATATTACAGAGATCTAATAATCAATATAAATCTATACTGACCACACAACAGCATTTTGACTGCGGAGAGCTTCCCTAATGATGTAGTACTAGAGTTATGGGGGAAATTTTTAAAAAGCTAGACCATAAGGAGGGTTTGTCTCCATTTTTAATGTTTATAGAAAAAAAATACACATATTTTGAATTTACGAAGATAAATGACCCAATTTCTTTTCCCAAATCAAATTAGGCAAATTGACAACATCTGTCATGTGTTTAGGGTTTGCATATCATACTGCGAAAATAAAGAGGCATCGTAAGGTGGTGGGATTGACTAGGATGGGCCAACAATAAAATCAGGGACTTGGAAAAACAAAAGATGCATAAATTTCAAGAGGCAAGCAACAATAACTCAGAAAAGAAAAGGGCAAACTGATGTCTTTATGATGACAACTTGCACTTAGTTTGAATAAGTGAGGAGAAAAATTCGAACTTATGAATATAAGGCCTCTTGATGTGGAACCAGAAAAATTAACATGAGTTACAAGGAACATACATATCAGAAAAAAGGAATAAATGTTACCTTTTAAGGACACAAGAGGACTAATACAGTAAGAGTGGCTGAGGGCAGAATTTATATTTTCTACTTGTCTTAGACAACAGAACTTGAGGCATAAAAGGTAAAAGTAAGGATTTAATTGTGAGGGTAATGGCCACAATTAATGTCAACGGGAAGCCTATATATTTTTTAGCTCTAGAAGAGTAATAACAACGCTAAGATTGTTATTAGCTCTAGAAGAGTAATTTAGCTCTAGAAGAGTAATAACAATCCTAAGAATGACACTCAGCAAAAAGTATTACATCAATATTTGCTTTCAGTATCGAGGCCATGTGGATGGCCAAGGCTTCTTAATAAAAGTTTTTTCTTTCTTATAAAAGTTTATTCTTTCTTAATAAAATTTGTTCTTTCTTTTTAAAATTCCAACAAGACTCAACACATTGCAGTAATATCAAGGACAGAATTAAAATGGATACTTTTTAGATTGTTCCCCACTTGACTAAATACTGTTAACAGTGTGAACATGTATACATGTATACGATCATATTTCATTAAATCATACTTAATATGAATGGGGAATACCTAATGTTTTATTTGACGTACAAGATGCCAAATATAAAAATCAGGTGTAAAGGACTGACTCAGAAAATGATTTATGAATCAGTGTTTTCCTATAACATGTAAAACTCGCTAATAACTTAAATATGACTTGCTAATTATTTCTCTATTATTTTGGGAACATAATATTTTCAGATTATTTTTTTCAAGTTAAGGTAGAAGCAGAAACATTTGAAAATCATGTCTTGGTGATTTAATTGCTTTATGGATGGATAATTAACATACAATAAACTGCACAAATTTAAAGTGTGTATATAAATTCTGATGTATGTATACAAACAGAAATCCATTAACCCAATCAAGATAATGAAGATACACATTGCTGCCAAATTTTCCTCGTAAAGTCTTCTTACCCTTCTTTCTGATTCTTTGTCACAACCCCACACTGTTCCCAGGTTGATGTTAATCTGCTTTGTGTCATTATGGATTAGTTTGCATTTTCTAGAATTTTATGTAAATGGAATATATTAGGTTGGTGCAAAAGTAATTGCGGTTTTTACAATTATTTTTAAACCTTTTAATCTTCAATTACTTTTGCACCAACTAATATTACATATGCATTTTTATCTAACTTTTCACTCAGTATAATTATTTTGAGACTGATTCGTGTTGTAGTATTTACCAGTAGTTCATTCTACTTTGTGGCTGAGTCACATTGCCTGATGTGGCTTTAACACATTTTGTTTATTAATTCTGCAAATGGAGATTGGGTTCTTTCCAGCTTTTGTCTATTTCCAATTTCCTATAAAGCTGCTATGAGCATCTGTGCACAGTCCTTCACATAGAAATATCCACTGATTACTCTTGAGTAAATACATAGGAATGGATTGGCTGGGTCATATAGAAGACATACACATACTTTCCTTAGACACTCTTCTACAAAGGGGATGTACCATTTTACATTCCCACCCGTGGTATATGAGAATTCCAGCCCCCAAATCCTCACCAGTACTTGGTATAATCATTCTTTTTAATTTTAGCCATTTTAATAGGTGTCTGGTTATGTCTCATTATGGTTTCAATATGCATTTCCCCAATAACTAGTGATATAGTGCATCTTTTACACACTTCTTTGTCATTTATGTATCTTCTTTGTTGAAGTTTTTATTCACATCTTTTGTCCATATTTGTGTTGGGTTCTTTGTTTTCTTATTCTTAAATTTAATGGATCTTTATATATTCTAGATACAAATCTTTACTAGGGTATATAATCTGTGAACACAGAGGGTGCCAAAAAATGTAGACACATTTTAAGAAAGGAAACAACTATTAAAATTGTAATACTCAATATATGCCGATAGCAAAAAAATGAATACAAGTCATGTTTGGCTTCTGCAATTACAAGAGGTGCTCAGAGTGGTTCCCATCAGTGTCCAGACACTTCTGATTACGGCAAACTACTTCTTGAGCAATGTTTACCAAATTGTCCACCTGTATACATTTTTTGGCACCCCCAGTATATTCTCCTATCATTTTGTTCACATTTTTGCTTGTCTTATCAATTTCTCAACAATCTCTTTTGAAAAGCATACACTTTTAATTTTGAAAATGTCCAATTTAACCAATTTTCTTCTTTGGATTGTAGTTTTGGAGACTTCCTTAAGAAATCTCTCTGTGCTTGTGTCTCTATTTCTCTCTTTTCTTCTTTTCAGGACTTCAGTTATACTGAATGTTTAAAGTTTTTAAAAATATGTTAATATCTTGTAGGTTTTTATCCCTTTCCTTTTAAATAATTTCCCTAGATATTCTAATATATTTATTTTCAAATCTAATAGTACTTAATAAAGCTTCCTCAAAAAGAACTATTCTATTTGTATCTAATATCATTTGATTCATCAAAAGCTTTGAAATGATTGCCTTCCATATGAGCTCATTCGTAACTAGTTGCCAATTACAAAAAGCCAATTCAAATTGAAAAAAATAAATACAACTTAATGGCTTGTAAAATGAAGTCTGAAGTTGGAACTTCAGGTTAGGGGAGATATGATTGGGCGAATTACGTCACAACAGACTATTTTCTTTCTATTCCTTTACTGCGCTTTCCACAAAACTGGCTTCATCCTCAGGCTGCAGTCTAAGCCATGCCATAATAAATAGTTGCAGGGGTATCCTGGAGTGTAGACTGGAAGACATACCATTCCAATCACGTGTGAAAATTGGTTGGAGTTGGAATTTCAAAAGTAGTGAGAAATACAGTTACCAGGAAGGAAAGGTATTCTTGTATCAAATAATATCTCATAGATACCACATGATGGCAAGTCAGTGGGTGATATCTTAAGCTAGCAATTCAACAAACCGTGATATAAAGACATTATTAATAATTTTGGAGTTAGGTAAACTTAGAGTCAGGTAAAAAGCTGAAATGACAGCAGCTGTGGTCGCTGATGAACACGGCAAAGCGTACACAGACAGGGCTGACACGGGATGCTCACTTTCCACTAGAAACCCTTCTGGGCTTGGATTTTTATCAACTGCAGTTATCACCTTATCAAATCTAAGTCAGCAATACCACTTCACAGCCCCATCCCAGACATACCGGATACCAGCAAGTAGTGGGTGTGGTGATTGAAAATCTGTATTTTTACTGCAGGACCCATGACCTGCAAACCCAGGATGGCACTCATCAGAGACCTGTACTTGGTGAATGGGGATGAGCAGTTTAACAAATACAGAGGGTGTCAAAAAATGTATATGCATTTAAAGAAAGGAAACTGTATTGAAATTATAATAATATATACTAATAACAAAAGATGAATACAAGTCATGTTTGACTTCTGCAATTACAAGAGGTGCTCAAAATGGTTACCATAAATGTCCAGACACTTCTGATTATGGCGAACTACTGCTTGAGCAATGTTGACCAAAGTGTCCACTTGTATACATTTTTTGGCACCCGTTGTATTTGTTGAATTCTTAAGGAGAATTGCTCAAAAATGGAAGAGAAAAATAGAATATCCACTTATGATATTAAAACAAAAAAACAAAGGCAGAAAAGACCAATAATGTAACCTTTATTGTGAGATGGTTATTGTATTTTTATATTGGGTGTATCAAGACACTGATTTATAATCCCTCTTCACCGTCTCCTCCAAATAGGAAAGACTGATATCAATTGAAAGAGCTTTACGAACAAGTTGACTAAAACGCAGTGGAAAAGCAGAACTAAATAGAGCTAATATGTTACTGTGAAATTACAAGTGAGTTGAGACGAGAAACATTTGTTCAGATATTTGAATGTGCTTTGGATTCCACAGCATATTATTTGTTTCCATTGGACAGGAATCCACAGACTAAATCATTTTAACTGTAAAAAGCTGGATAATATTTTTATGAACAAATTAAAATGTAAAGGTAAATGTTAACTAATGCCGAATGTTTTAAATCATCTAACAAGAAAGAACCTTTTCTCAGTTGAGTTAAATTCTTATATCTGATGTTGGAAAACCAACATATGATATCTTACATTAGGATTTAAATGGCACTGTAAATCTATTATTAATATTTATGGAATTTATCACAAGGAGAGGTTAAAATAAAAGACATGACAAAAGTTACAGCCTCTAGTGAATAGACAAAGTGTGTACAGGACACCATAGTCCTCTACACATAGTATTTAATAAATATTTTCTGAATAAAGGAGTGGGTTTAATGAATGAAAAATATATTAAATTTCAATATTACCATCCTACTTTAATCCTACTTGTTGTAATTGCAAATTAGGACTACGCATTTGTAGAATATGTATCTCATTATTGCTAAGAGTTGAGGCAGAAGTGTAAAATTCTCTTTCATCAAGTTAAATTTAATTTCTGTTTCTAAATTGAATTTTGACTCCCACAGTCAGAAGGATTAAATGCCAGAGCAAGTTAGCAGGGGAGGAGATGGGCTGTCCAAGTCTAGGACAGCAAATTCTGTCACAGGACCTTTTAGGCTTAGGTGTAGGTCTTTCCTGAGGTGGAAAGGTGGTCTCAAGTCTCCAGTGGTGACATAAATGCTTCCAGGGGGACAGCATTACCGGAGGCAAGCTGACTTTCCTACATCACTCAGCTCTTGCTTTATTTCTCCACGGTTTGTCTGTCAAGTGCCGTGTGAGGATAAACATTCATTTTAATTAGAAAAATATTACCCATTGCCACAAGTATAAAAGGGAAAGTTTCCTTACTGTCCTTATCAAATCTTCCCCTTCCACATGGAAATGAGAACCTCCAAAACATATATGTTTATAAATAAATATAAGATTACTGGCCCTTTGTCTCTGGAGAACTCTGACTCATGCAGACGATGTGTAAATGTAGCAATATAAAACTACTTTCACGAAATTTTTCAAAAGATTAGGAGGAATGAGTCCAGTGATTTTGCAAACTTCTTGAATTAAAGGTCTGGGCTTCATGATCTTTTTTAAAAATCCACAGCAGTTAAACACAATGAGATATTGTAAAGGTTTAGCAAATATTTGAATGTTGGATAGAATTGAATATTTTAAGAAAGGTTACAAAATATTTTATGGAAGAAACCATCACAGAGCCATCATTTTAAAATGGTTAATGTAGCCATTCTAAGCCAATTATTAACTGCAACTAGAACCATTAGATTTACTTTTTTGACATGCTTTTTCTGATAAATATGTGTTTCCACTATATTTTGATTCATGCTAAAATGAAACATATTTTGCTTATTCAGGCAACATATTTCATGTAATTCTGTGTTCTTGAAGAAGTTACTTACCTCTTCTCAATCATAGTTTATAAACTGATAAAATGAAGATACTACTATCAAATAAGAAACGAGATATTTTGAAAATTACTAAAATATATTTAATTAAAGAATGGTTGTCAAGAGTGACATTAATGTCATTTGTTAAAGAATCATTCATATTAACTGGCAATAGTAGATACACTGATAGATGATTTCTCTCCTATACCATTTAGTACTGACATTAGAAAACTTTAGGCTGGTCAATACCATAACCTAGAAATGTTGAATCTATTGTTATACCTCTTCTAAATGATTAGACATCATCTGGATTGGTTCATCAAACCTAACACTACAGAAAACACAGTCTTAGCAGAATCTGATGGAGACATACCTTAAAACTGGGCCAAGTTCATTCAAAAAAAAAGAAAGAAAAGGAAGGAAGGAAGGAAGGAAGGAAGGAAGGAAGGAAGGAAGGAAGGAAGGAAGGAAGGAAGGAAGGAAAAAAGAAAGAAAGAAAGAAAGAAAGAAAGAAAGAAAGAAAGAAAGAAAGAAAGAAAGAAAGAAAGGAGAGAGAGAGAGAGAGAGAAAGAAAGAAAGAAAAAGAAAAAGAAAGAAAGCATCCTGCTGTAGTACATATGAGTGTCAGTCTCAGAAAACACCATATTAAACCTGGAATTTGCAAGTGCATATGATTTGACTTGTAAAATCACTCTTTTAACTTAATCTTACAAAATAAATTGACACTGTGCATAGATTTTTTTCCTGCTTTTAGTTACCTAGATGTGGTATAATTAAGCTCATTCAATATTTAACTAGTCGTCTTTAAGTTATAGGGGGGAAATGCTTATATGCCAAAAGACTTAATTATATTCACGCTCTGCCAATAACTTAATATGCCTGTTTAAAGAAGTTAGGGAATGTCCCTGGCCTGAACTTCTTCACACATAACAGGAAAGATTCTGTTGGTTCGTCAAAGTGACAATCCCACTCTAAAAATCCATGACTCTTTGCAGCATAAAACCTGTGGTACAGTAAAATTTCAGGACAGCAGCTACCAATCCCATTTTCAATTTAAGGGTTATACTAGATAAGTAAGAGGAAAGCAGAGATTTAGGGAGGTAGAAAGAGAGGGAAGAAAAACAGGCAATTGGATGGATGGATAAAGGGATGGATGGATGGATGGATGGATGGATGGATGGATGGATGGATGGATGGATGGATGATGGATGGAGAAATAGGTTAAAGATAGAGAGGGATAGATAGAGAGAAGGAGAGATGGAGATACACAGACCACAATGTGTTAAGATCACATTTTGGAATAGGTAGTCTTAGTTTTCAATTCTTACTTTCAATGCGATGCAGATTTATTGTTTTTTCTCCCTGAGTCTCAATTTTCTATTCTATACAATGGAGATACTACAACTTATAGGGTTAGTCTGAAAATTAAAGAAAATATATCTAATCAGCATGATGCTTGGCAGTAATTTTTGTATGACTTTTATAACACATATGTCAAGCTTTCTCTATTTTTTAGCCATTTCATCTGTTTTCACGTACCCATCAAAATAAAAATTTGAAATGGATTGTAATTTAAGGCAAATATTTAAAAGTCATGCTTGATGCAAAACATTCTTGACCATCCAATTTCATGGTATATGAACTAAAGCAGCACAGGCTTAGGCAGACTCTGTTGGAGACGTACCTTATAACTGGGCCAAGTTCAGAGCTGTCCTCTGCACAGCAACCGTAGCTGGTGTCCTGCAGCAAGACCTCCAGCTCTGGTGCAATTAGGTTACATAAGTCATCTACACATGTGGCACAGAGTTTATAAAACGTATGTTTTAATGAAGCACACGGGCACATGCTGTCATAGTGAGCATTTTTATATCCACACATTGTGCTTTTGATATCTTTAATCAGGAAAACACTGGTCTGAAGCTTCAGCAGTCATGTTTTTTTCTAGGTTTCTACTTGCTGAGAATTTTCATGAGATCTTCTAGGAAATGGATAACTTAAGCCTCGTTTCATTTCTTTGATTGTTTTGCAGTCTGTGATCTGCGTACCAACTGCATCAGTATCACCAAGGGTTCTTGTGAAAGATGCCGTCTCATGGGCCCCGTCCAGACACTGGCTGAGACTCCCATGGAATACACCCCATGAACGTGGAATTTCACACCAACCCCGATGTGCATTTCATTCACCCTCCTCTGAACAAGTGTGTACTTTATAGAGCTGGTGCAACCGAGAGGGAAGAACACTAGGCCAACAGCGGGAAGAACAGAAGTACATTTGTGATGCTTCACATTACGATTCTACAAATATTGGCAGGCCTTTTGTGGAGTAAGATGAGCACATTATGCCACACCACGCAGGACTCTTTATATATGAATAATTAAGCTACTTCAAAAGCAGTAAACCGAACCTCTTCCAGGTAAAACAACACATAGGGCTGTGAAATTGGAGTCTATTTTTTCTCATCTGTAAAGGCAGCCTCAGTGAACTCTGTGGTCATTATCCATACTAATTTTTAGTGATTCTCGCACATGACTAGAGTTAACCTAATAATATTCATTGCCTTTCTGTGACTGCAACAATTCGAATTACTGAGAGCCAAGAGTCAGCTCAGATACTGATCCAAAAATATTCATTTCAAATCCACAGGCTTAGACATGCTGAGTACATTCTGAGGCAGGCCCCATGCCCACTGGAGTCAAAGAGAAAGCCACCCTGAGGAACCATCGCCATGGTGGCAACGTGACTGTCTGGAATAAAGAGAGGAGGGATGAAGAAGAGAATGACGCCCTGTGAGATGCTGAAGGCATTTTACTATAAAGCAAGCATGCATTCCTTCACTCTTCCGTTCTTCAAAAAATACGTTCTTAGTTCCTACTATAAACCAGATGTTATTTTCCTAGGTGTTTGAGATACAATAGCAAAGACATGGGTCCTATTCTCTTGGAGTGTGAATTGTACCGATAATGTGTAGGCATTTCAAACTCACTGGTAAGGTGGGGTGGCTGTCCATCAATGTGAACACTGCACCAATACTGTATATACTAGAGGTGACCTGATATGTATATACTGAGGGTGCCAAATAAATGTATACAAGGGGACAGCATTGCCCAAGCAGTAGTTCACCATAATCAGACACTGATGGGAACCACTTTGAGCACCTCTTGTCATTGCAGCAGTCAGACATGACTTATATTTATCTTTTGTTATTGGTATACATTGAGTATTACAATTTTAATAGTTTTTTTCCTTTCTTAAAATGTATATACATCTTTTGGCACCTCTAGTATATACAGTATTGGTGCAGTGTGCACATTGATGGACAGCCACCCCACCTTACCAGTGAGTTTGAAATGCCTACACATTATCGGTACAATTCACACTCCAAGAGAATAGGACCTATGTCTTTGCTATTGTATCTCAAACACCTAGGGAAATAATATCTGGCTTATAGTAGGGACTAAGAGCCAATTTTTGCAGAAAGAAAGATTGAAGGAATGCACGCTTGTGTGTGTGTGTGTGTGTGTGTGTGTGTGCGCGCATGTGTGTGTGTATGAGAGAGAGTGGGCAGTAGCTAAGTAGCTGGCAGGAGACACAGGAACACGATCCACCGTAAACCAGATGTCAAACACAGCCCTTAGTGAGCCCTGGGAAAGGGAGCCCTTTACAAGTGAGCCTGCTCTGCGAGCTGCATGTTTGCTTTTGTCATCCTTCCTGCCCAGAACACAGCTGAGATGCTGGACCTGGATGCCCACAGAGTGGCCATTTGAAGACACGCTAACCATGGCTGTGCAGAGAGACAAAGGGGTCGTGGATAGACTTGACATCATTTATGGGAAATTATTATAGGCCTAATGTCTAATTTCAAATTTGTAAAATGACCGAGAACTTCATGAACAATAACTAGCAGATACAGTTGTGCAAGTACACAAAAGATCCAGGAATTTTATCAACAACACTTGGGATCTTTAAAAAAGAGAGGTGTTCCTTGGGTGTCTGTGTTTTATAAGAAATGTGTGAAAAAGAAGGTTTACAGGTATACGAAGCTGGCTGAGGCTTGAGACATTTAATGAGCCGGATGTTTCATCTCGCTTTGATTCAGAATTCACAGTTCAGACTAAAATACAGCTTGAAAAATAAAATACTCTGCCTAACAGCATTAAAATATAAGAAAAAAGTTCTCAGATTTATGCTATGTAAATTACACATTTTATATTTATTAAGTTTCCCTTAATAAGTGAAAATAACTACTGCATATTGATAGGTGCTAATGATTCTCAACCAAGTACACAAGTATTTCTTCTAGTTTAAGTTCTTATTATTTTGTTAAATAACTTATTGGTAAGACTAACAACAGGTCCATCACAAAATGTAAGATTTCAAAGAAAACAGAGTTATGCTTTGCAGAAGTCTGGAAAATGAGATGGGATAATGAGGCTCAGCGATGTGCAGAATCAGGGGAAGGTATATAATCCAACCCCGCTAGAAGGGCAGATAAGTTTGATGACTAGAATTGATGGTATATAGTACTCAGTAATTATAAAATCCAAACTATGATCATTCACATTCATTGTCCAATAAAACCCCAGCACATCAAATAAATATGCAATATGTAAATACGTTTTCTTCATATGTTATAACTGGGCATATACAACCTATGCCCAGTGCACTTAATGCATCAAAAGTAAAGTGATTACTGATAAGAACAGGTAACTCTTCACTAGTTGTTCTTCTAAATATCTACATATTACTTAATTTTAAAAGAATATACTTTAAAATCTATTCATCAAGGTGGTATAGACTGCAATGCTATAATAAATAACCAAACCCTCAAATCTCTGTGTTATAACAATAGCAACAGTAATGTTCATTCTCACTCACACATTGTCTATTATAGATTGGGTGGTTTTCCTGAGTGGAGGCTCAGGAATCCCTATGGATTTTGTCATAAAGTTATGCACCCTCAACAGGATGTGTCCACATCCACCATGATGGAGGAAGACAACAGCTAGAGGGATCGTTGATGCTCAGTCGGAATGTAACACACGTCGTTTCCTTCACAATCCACGGCCAGGTGAGTTCAACATCCCTGCCTAACTTCAAAGGGTCTAGAGCACGCTCTTTTCTGCCCTAAGACATGGATACTAGTAATGTCTATTCTCCCAATGAAAGATTGTTTTTTTACTTTGTTTCTAAATCTACCCATGTGATTGATTGACATAATAAGGCAGGATTCTTTCAGTGAAATGTAAAACTACAGACACTGAGCTTGGCCTAGCAGCCATAGCATCTCATTTTGAGGCTTAGTTCTTACCCTAAATAATGTTGAACAAATCACCCCATGTTGGTGAATCTCCATTTTTCAACTGTAAAGTGAGAGTTTGAGGTGGAAAAGTCCTACCATTCCTTCCTGTGCTGAAATTCTTTGAGGGTGGCGAGCAGGCGTTTGCCTGACCATCCCACCATGTTGAATATGCATTCTAGGGTAGTGAGGACGTTTTTGTTGTTGCTAACAATCATACAGGTAGACTTACATATTTTAAGTCCCTGAAAGAGAACACATTTTGGTATTCAGCATGGCTGAAATGTATTACAATATTTATGCCTTGGAGTAATTTATTCTGTTCAAGGCTTGGGATGTTATTTCTGCCAATCTAACCCCTTCTCTTTGTTTTCAGCTAGATGAAGAGTAGCATTAATTTTTTGGGAGGGACTGTGTGATGTTTTGCTATCACAACACTCTGTAGAATACTGAGCCCTGCAACCTATCAGTAACTGAGAATAAAAGCTGGAGTCTGATTGTGGCCTCTTCTTGGAAAGTGTGATTGTTCTATGAAGAAAATGGAGATGATATTTTAAAAAGAAACTAGTACAGGAGAAACTTAGATGTGATATTTCCAATCAGTAAACTAATAAACATAAAAACTGGAATTTTTTTTAAATTCTGTGAACGTGTACATAAGGAACCAGCACTGAGGTAGCTCGTGACATTGTCGCCAGTCTGCTGCCTCACCCTGCTGGCATGGTCAACACCCAGAGCCACACTGTCTCCAACTCTTACTCTATTTCACCAGAAATGCTGAGACTTAGGCTGGGTATGTTGCAGTTCCATGGAGAAAGGCCCCAGATCCTCTATCCAATGGAAGTAAAATATGCTGGATCGAGCTCAAGCATATCCTGAAGGCATAGGTAAGTTGCATGAGTAAATGGTGCAAATTCTCATGATTCCTATTCCTGCTACAATCTGTAAGTGAACACTATTAGGAAGACTTTACAGAAGCAGCAAAACTATGGGCCTGTTTTATAGAAGGTTCTACATGATATACTGACAGTACCTGGAAGTGGAGGGTTGTTACAACCTCACTCTAGCCTGTGCTCACAACAGGTATAAATAAAACACTTCCCAGTGGACACATACTGCCCAGTGGACCCAATTTGAGCAGTGCACTTGGTCCTTTATTCACTTATAAGAGGGCCTGGTCAGACGAACAGTCTACATGAATCCGTGTGCAATGACCAACAGTTTGGTCATGGATGGAGCGGGAAGAAGAATCATTATTAGAAAACTGAAGACCAGAAAGCCCATGGAAGACGGATGGGACTAGAACTCTCTGAATGGAAAGAGAATATGAGTACATGCAAATGCTCACCAAAGAGAAGTCTTAGCAGAGAAGCAGCATAATAAACAGATGGGCCAGCTGACCAACTCTTTTGGTGCCACTTTTCTCCTAACCACCCCCCATTTGTCCAATGGACAATGAGAAAAGTGGCCATTGTGTTCAGTACAAAGGTTATTCATGGACTCAGCAACGTGGGCTTCCACTCACGCAGTGGGTCCAGTTGCAGTCACTGCTGAGAGCAGAACTCGCCAATAACAGAGGTCAATGTTGAGACCTTTGAAGGCAGCGTCTCCCTGGAGGTCAGGCAGCCCATCGTGGCAGGTTGATGACATGGGACCATTTCCATCACGGAAGGAACAGATCTTTGCTCTCACTAGCACCAACACATTCTCTGGGTGTGGATTTGCCCTCTCTGTTCACCGTGCTTCTGCCCAAATCAACAGCCATGGGAAGACAGACTATTTCTGTCTCAGTATTCCACACAGCTTTGCTTCTGATTAAGGAATTGATTTTACAGCTAATGGAGTGAAACAATGTGCCTCTGCTCATGGAGTTCATCGGTCTTACCATGTTTCCCATCAAATCACCCCAAAGCAGGTGACCTGATATACTAGTGGGATGGCCTTCTAAAGACGCGCTTACCATGCCATAGTGGCAACACTTTGAGCCAGAAATATTGATATCTGGGAGGTGGTACAAATTCTAATTCATCAAGAAATGGCTGATATTGTGTCTCCCACAGCCAAGATTCGTGGATCGATGAATCAAGAGGTAGAAACAGCAAGTGGTCTTTCTATTACTTCTAATGGTCCTTTAGCAAAAATGCTGCTTGGGACTCTGCTGGTCAAGTAGCTTAGTTCCCAAGGGAGGAATGCAGGAAACGCAGCAATAGTTCTGTGAAACTGGAAGTCAGGACTGCCTCTTGGATCCTCATGTCACTGAGTCAGCAGACAAAATGAAACCAAACAAAAGAGTGCTCTGCTGGCTGGAGTTGTTGACACTGACTCTCAAAGGGAATCTTGGTTCCAACTACACAATTATGAGAACATCCAGAAGGCAAGACATAGCTTCAGATGACTCTGTATACTTACGTCCTATGATAAAAGTCAGTGGAAAGTGACAGCCTCCCAATTTAGACAGCACTGTGAGTAACCAAGCTCCTTAGCTCTGAGGTTTGGAATAGCCCTCCAGACAGGACCACAATGGCTGACAGGCTTGCAAAGAGCAAAGGTAAATGGAATGGGAACTGAGAAATGATGGTTAAAAATACCAATTAGGACTCTATACACAATGAGATGTCTTGGTGTGGAGGTTATCTAGCCTATTTATCAACTCCAACAAAAACATATCATTTTTACCAGGACAAAATTATCTTAATACTGACTTGGGAACAAAGAATATTCGGGCCTCAAAGCCACGGCTGGTAATTTGACAACAGAGGTCTAGAAAGCCATCTCTCATTATTTAGAATTATTCCACAACATGGAACAACTGTACTCTCAGTATATTATTCTGAACAAATAGGTAAGTAGCTGGATAGATAGTTACACGGTTTCCTAGTCTCAAGAATCTTCCAGTTTCTCTCTGCTTTCTCCATTTCTTTCATTGGAAAGAGATAAAACTCCATCTTTATTTTTTTCTTTAATTAGTGTGTATCACTTTCTTCCAACTCTGCTTCAGTGGTCCTGGAAGAAATATTCACCTGTTTTCCTAGAAAAATTACAGAAATGATACAAATACACTAAGGCAATTAGAGCAACTATCTGCTTTGGGATGACGGAGAAGACTATTGTAAAAAAAAATGTATAATGGAATACATTTCTTCACATACTGAGAGCATTTTATCTTAAAAAAGCAACTAGCTATTGCAGAAAATTTCAGAGGGGCAACCTCAGTGCACTAGGTACTGCTTGAATTGAAGTTTAAACTTTCTAAGAAGCAAAAAGAAATATGTACAAGAGTCTAAGTCCCTTCGGTATATTCAGACAGATCTAAATATTCTCACTCCTACAGAATTTTTTACTCTTGGATTGCTGCAATTAATATATATCATTAGATAGCAGCTATACATAAAAATGCATACTTCAGTTGCTGTAATTATGAGAATAAAAGGCATTTGAACACCTCAAGGAAGGTACATTGTGTGCTACAGCCACACATGCTGGTGACAAAATAGTTGAATGAATACAGAACTTAGAAAGCATACTCATAAATGCTTATTAAGATACTTCTAAATATAAAATGTTTCAATCTCTACCTATAAATCTAACTATAGATTTCAGCTCTTCTTAGGTGCATAGCTCTTCAAATTATTGGACTCAGAAACCCAATATTTAAAATGTATTTTTAAAATTACCACACCCCCTCTTCTTCTTTAATAAATATGCAGCTATGCACATTACTCTGAACTTTCAGTAACTATCCACTACTTTATCATTAACAAGACAAGTCAACATAAACAGCAAACAATAAAAAAAAAAGGCCACAATCTGCCTCTTGAGTTGCGTTGGTTGTATAAGCATATCTTTTACATCAGACAAAATGCTCCCCTTCCTTGCTCCTACCAAGCACGCATTATACCTGGCACTGTACCTGTAACAAGTCAGTCTGAAACAAGATTAACCCGAGAGTATTTATGGGAGCAATCTTTCTTTTTCTACAATAATTGGGTTTCAGAGTAATAACAAAGCCAGCAAATTATATATGCCCACTGAAATACATTATGCACATGTGTGGAGGGTGTAGGAAAATCCCCAAATAAGTTAAGACAAAAAAGAAGTAAAGTGCGTTATTTTGTCCTGCTGCTATCACAAGCACCGCGTACATTCTTTGGGGGCTGATTACCTCCAAGCGGACACAGACGTCTGCCTCTGAGAAGAAATGAAGCAGAGGTGTGTGACAGACAGCGACCTGAGCTTGCTTTCCTTTAACCCCTATCTGCTCTCAGACGTCAGGTGTGGGATGGAAGAGCACAGGAAGGAACCTCTTCTGACAGAACTAACTATTTCAGATTATTCATACACAACCGATGAAAACAACAGTAAGGGCAGCAAAATTTTCAAAGTAAGGTTTTGTTATTTTCTCTCACAATCAATGCACATAACTGACTCAAAAGAACCAACTTATTTTTATCAAAAGAACGAAAAAAAGCAAATTAAATTTATGGCAGTTGATCATTGGCTTTTTTTAATAAACACTGCATTTTGCAAATTTGTAGAAGTACAGGTGTAAAAAACAAAACAAAACAACAACAACAAAAAAAAACCTCTTTAAAAAATAACCGAATTCAGAATAGCTACCTTTCTAAATTTCAGAAATAATTCTAGCTCTCCATGTTACTTAAAAGCAGACATCATATTGGTACGTTTAAGCTGGCAGTCATTCTTAAGTGACCCAATATCTCAAATTCAGATTTAAATACCATAATGTTAACTTTGGTTACATGCAAGGATATGCTCTGCACACAGGAATTGATATCTTATGATTATGCCTTTAGTTAGTACTAGTTGGACTTTGGTTTGGGAACGATGAAACAGCCCTTTTCATCATTCACACAACTGGAAAATTTAGTCAAACAATTAGTTTAATTCAAAGGCAGGAAAAATAATGAACCTTTTTTGGGGAGGGAGATAGGGTAATTTCATTTATTTTGGTTTAGTCAGCTTATTATTCCAGAGAATATTTCAGATGGAATACAGAAGTATGCAAGCTATGATAGATAGTGTAAGTTAAAAGTGTGATCAATATAAAAAAACAAACAAGGTCAAAGTGCAGAGTTAGGACTAAGGCTGTGACTCTTTACTGCAATAATCTATGTACCTAACAAAGCTATGCAACCGTTGGATGTCTAAGTTACTAGGCAGCCAACAGAAAAGCCCATAAGAGCAATAAGTGGAGAACTTACAAGTAGATTCAATTTAGCTTTCTCCAGGATGGATGGGGAGGGTTGTGGGGCATAGGGGTTAGGTAGTGTGTACTCCAGGTTGCAGCAGAGAGTTTCAAACATAATCATGTGATCAGAAGGTGGTCAAAGGAGACATGGTAGCCGCCAGGTTTCTCCTTCTACTCAACAGAGGACAAGAGGAAATGTTATATCCAAATAAGGAAGGAGTTGCAAGAAAAATTAATTTTCAATAGTGGAACTCGTCCCTGCAATGAGAGCACTACCTCCCTTAGTAGAGTTTCTCCGAATAATAAACTCAAAAAATAGAACCACTAGTCCCATCAATATCACCTAAGAGTTCAGAACTGAATCCACTAAGATATATGTGGTATATAAACCAAAAACAACAAAAGAACAAGACAAACAAATGAGAAACAGAAACTCATAGACACAGACAATAGTTCAGTGGTTGCCAGAGGGTAAGGGGAGTGGGGGGTGGGAGATGAGGGTAAAGGGGATCAAATATATGGTGATGGAAGGAGAACTGACTCTGGGTGGTGAACACACAATGGGATTTATAGATGATGTAATACAGAATTGTACACCTGAAATCTATGTAATTTTACTAACAATTGTCACCCCAATAAATTTTAAAAATAATTTAAAAAAATACTATAGACATGTATTAAGTAAAAAAAAAAAAAAAAAAAAAAAAGATTCCAGGACTTTTCATGTCCCAGTAGTCCATCTTGTTGCTATCTAGAAAAAGACGACGAAGAGATCACAATCAGAAAATAAATAGGCCCTCTCTATCCTTATGTATCTCCTTGCAATGCATTCCTGAGTTGTTTGCTTAATATCTGGTAGTATTGGTTCATACCCCACAGGTGGCCACTGTCAGTCTACTTCTAATCAGTTGCCATGATTCGAGAAGGAAGCTGCTTGACGCCCAACTGAAAGGAGTATGAAAATATGAGCTGAACTTGCCCAAAAGAAGAGTTGAATAATCCTGCTAGACAGTAAAGAGGCTCATTTACAATCATTGGTTGAAATACTGCTGCAATATCCTGTTTCCTCACCTGCCACATTTATTTGAAAATTCAGTTTTACATGATAGAATTTCATCCATAGGGGGTGGTCTGGTGACTTATTTGGAGAAATCACCTCTATGAGATCTTGTCTCAAGTTCACAGAATACATGATTGACCCAAATCCAATGCCTTTAAGTTTTGGAGACAAGGCATTCTGAAAAGCACCCTAAGCCATAGTCCGATAAAGGCTAATGAGCGAAATGTAAAACAAGCCTCTCAAAACTGTTTGTGGAGTTTTCAGAGGAGTGTGGTGTGCCCCCCTTTTGCCACCTCATTCTTCTCCATCCCTTCACATATGCCCACCATGTGGTAGGTGCCATCCATCAGTGGTCAGCTTGTGATCTCCTTTCTGTTGCTACGACTATTTTCCCTGACACTGGATGGTTGTTGAGTTCCACCATACTGCAAATATCCAACGGTGTTCGGATGGTGCGTCTTCAAAGGTCCTCCTGAGGGAAGTACAACTTTGTCACCCATCACCCTAATCAGTGTCACTAGAGCTGGAACCTTGATCGGATTAGATATCTTGGAGAGACCGTCCCACTCCCGCCTGCACTTACTGTTCTGGAGTCCAGTCGACACATGGCTGCTTTGCCTGATTAGGAGTAACTGAAAAGAATACATTTGTCTTTCCTTTTCACAGCAAAGAGCTCTTTCCCCTGGCACTGGTAGCTTCCTAGAGGGTCTACAGGTATCGGTGGTCAGAAAATAATGATGCCAGATTTTGCTTCTTGTAGACAGCACAAATTTCAGAGGAAACTAGGACTACCATCCCCCTCTCCTCCCATCTAGGAGGGTAGGAGAAATGGATGAGGTAGTATTATTTGACAAATATTTTCTTCAAGCTCTAGTCCCCTATAAACTCCTCCTTTTAGGTCCCTTTCATTCCTGCCGTGTGGCAAGCCACCTAATCATCTGGGCATCACTGAAACCAGTTGCCTAGTGTCAGGTTTTCTCTAGGGAATACTAGATGGCAAAAAAATCAGAAAGCTAGAACAAAACAGAATTATGTAACATGTTGAGGATTATCATTTCTTTCCTTAAAAATCATCTCATTTTGAAACAAGCAGGAGATACTGCTTCTTTGTGGGGGTGAAGTAAAGGGACCACACATCAGATCTGCCCTGGTAGAGAATGAGCCGTTTAGCAGGGGCACCAACCACTGGACCTGGGCTAGCACGTCAAAAATGGCCACAAAAACACAGTCCCCAGAAACACCGAGGATCACAACCTCATCTAGCATCTACGATTCTGTCTCCCATAAAAAGCAAATGGTCTTTCACTTATCTAAAAAGATGCTATCAGAGAGAGACATGCAACAGGCCATAACACAGATATAGAAAAGCTGTCCATAGAGGAGGCCATTTGTACCATCAAAGTGAAAAATAAGACGTCCCAAAATATATACATGGCAATGGCACCACCAAGATGTTTACAAGGTAGAATTAATGACCAACTGGATGTGGGCTGAGTCAGAGGGAGTTCTTAAAGATGATTCTGAGATTCCTGGATATATATATGTGTGTGTGTGTGTGTGTGTGTGTGTGTGTGTGTGTGTGTGTGTTAGAGACCAAAAAGAATGCAGTAGGTACAAATTTGAAGAGATGGGGAAATGAGTTTATTTGAGGATATGCTGAATTTGAGGCCCCTGTGAGATGTGAGAGACGGTGCACATTGGGCTGTTTTAAGGGTGGCTCTGGAGTTCTCCTGATGGGATGACAGACAGCTCATGACGCACAGTAACCTGTTCAGCTACAGTGGTCACTGTGGACCACATGCCCAAATGAGAAAGTACAGAGTGGAAGGAGCTGTCCACAGGAAAACCAACACCTCATGCAAAGGAAGAGAGGAAATAATCAAGTGGTTTGGCTTAATATGATTTAATAATTAATACTTTGTATAAATACTTAATACATTTCTAACCATATTGCTTGAATTATTTAAAAACAGAAGTGAAATAAATGTGAGAATTTAACACTTTTCAAAAATGGCAACGTTAGGCAGTAAAATGCCAGGCTCCAATCTGATGAAACAGAATGCAATCATTAAGCACCATGGAGAAAGAAAAAATAAGCAGAATGAGGACTGATCATTAATGGCTAACTTGCAAAAATAAGGCTGCACGCCACCCCCACAAAGAACTGATGAATAATGTGCAAATTAAAGAGGAAACCAATGAGAACGAGTGTTATGATATTTCTAGGACAATTCAGAGAAATGTTTCAAATTATTTTATGTTAGTTGCTGTCTCACTGGTTTTTTAATGCACACCATAAAGAAGAGAGTGGCAAGATTATATTCAGTATCTTTGTTTATGTCTCTTGATGATACTGGTAGAGAATTTTTGATTAAAAACAGTAATCAAGGCACCAGTACTGGCAGCTGCTTTAGGTCATGGTAGGCTTAACTTAAAGGGCCATGTTTCTTTCTTTCTTTTTTTTTTTTTTAATGGTAAAATTACACATATAAACTCTTTCAAACATGCCTTAGAGAAATAATACATCTAACATTTTAACATACTATGAAGAATAATAAATAAATGTTAACTACACTTACTTAAAACTATAAGCATGTATTTTAGAACAAAATATTTTTAACCATTGTAATCTCAGAGTATGTGAATGTGTTCAGTCTGCAACCGCATTTCAGGAAATAGTTTCATATAGTTAGGGGGTCTCAACTTTTTATCTAGCTTCCTTAGGCCCACGTTCACTTCCGTGACAAGTGAGGAATTAAATCAGTAACTATACACCTAGTGCCATATAACTTGCTTGAGACACATCCGATGAACTATTAAAAGTAAATATTATTAATGTGGGCATTTCCCCCTTACTGTCTGGGAAAACCTTGACTATATAAATTTTTCAGAGGACCATGGATTCATGTAATGAAAACAATAATGAAAATACTTAAATAATATACAGGCATATCAAAATAAAGTTATATGCTAATTAGATTTTGTTCCTTTCTCTTTGTATCTGGAGTTTCAACATGGAGCATGCATCTTAAGATATACCAAGCTATCAGAAAAATTCTAAAGATGAATGTTGGTTGAATGAATGATTATCATTTAAATGGAACATTTTGTAGCAATAATGCTGCTGCATTTAAAAAGTTACCTTTTATCTCTTTAATATTTTTAACGACTATTAAAAGTAGCTATCACAACATAAGATGATAATTAAAATATTACAAAGCCTAGTAAATATGAGTAAGGTTAATCAGAATTGATTTTTAAATATACTACCTGAAACTAGGAAAAAAATCTAAATTTGAGCTACTACCTTTAGCTAGCCATAGAGCTGGATAGATGACAAATTCAGATATAGGATAATTTTAAACCCTATACACACCGGTGTTTATTACTATATCCATGCATTTCAGGTAAAAGTGTAGAGAGCACTTTGCACAATGAGATGTATCATGAGAAGTACACTGACTATTTCAGAGCAAATTAGGGCATATAAACAAAAAAACAGTTTGGTTAATTTGCATTTTTGTAAGGAATTTCTAGAAAACTCCAGCAATCTGTATCTAGCTTTAACGATGAATTCACCTACGGAACAAGTTTTCCTTCTAAATACGTCAGATACAGCTATGGAACTGTGTCAGCACTATTAACGACACTGAATGAAGCATCACCGTGTGTCACCCATCGCACTAAGCTCTACATTTTCCAATTTTCACTACCTTCACAGATGGAGTACAATTCTGCATCCTGCTCCAAGACCTCTTTTCTTCGTCTCCTTCAGCATCATGGCATTTTAATTCATTCAGGATTTGACAGAACCCTTCATGAAGCCGTCACCGAGCCAGGATTTGGCTCCTCCTTTCCAGCATTCAGTGTTGTGCTACCAAGCTTCTGCAGCAACCTCGTCCTTCGCCCTACCCCATTTTTATCTACTATCTGAACAATGCTACCCAGCAGTCATTCCTTATGCTATTGGATCTTCTCCTTGTTGGGGATGGCTCAGAGATTTTGCTCATCATGAAAGCTTATGCATGGCAGTTGTAAAAGCAGACAGTTAACTCTCTGGCCTTTTGTCTGCCAAACAGAAAGGTAAATGAAGTTTGCAAGCATGAGGGGACTCCTTGTATTAAGACATCTACATGTTTAAAATCAGAGGCATGTCATTTGGGGTTGCTCATTTGTGGTCATCATACGATCTACCTAACTTGCTTCAGTAGAATGTAACTATTCTATTTTTCTGGAGGGGAGAGCGTCACACCCTTTATTCTTAGTGTACTCACACTCCACAGCCCTGCCCTCTCCAGTTTCCGTAACCACTTGTCTCCTGCTACTATTTAATCTCTTTAGCAGCATCATGAGTGAACTTGACATCTTTTAAATGTTATATAACATATTTATTTGTTGACGGACAACCAACTAGCCATAAAGTCATTGTTTGATTGACTCTCTCTCCTCAAGCAGAAAATAACTAATTTTCAACATTCTACCTACCTTATGCTTATATCTGAGGAAGAGCAATTTTGGAATTTGCAATGTCTTTCAACATAATTCTTATAGAAGCACACCAGCTAGAGGGTTTGGAGGACAGGACCATTCTCTTCTTTACTATCCCTAGGCAAATTAATTAATATGTAGTTATCCTTTTTTAACTTTTCACTTTCACTTAGAAGTTACTTGAAATCCTCCAGGTTTCAAACTTCTAAAAATTTCCTAGGTTCAAATTATTTTATTTCAAAATTCTCCTCTAAAAATGACTGAGATAGATGAATTATATTTACATAAATGCCTCCTGAAATAAAGAACAATGTTTAGGCTTTGTTAATTTTCCATAAGAGATCTTTCTTCCTCAAATGCCTGCCTAAGCCATCTTTTTGTAGGTGATTACATTGTTTTGTACACCTGAAACTAAAAAGAAAAAAAAAAGGAATATATAATGGCAGTGTAATGAAGTTGAATTATAGCTTTAGACAACGACATTTTTTCTATGTAACACAGATTTGAGAGGCTTAGTAGGACTGAAATGCTTTCACTTAAACACATTACACTACACGATAAAACATTTATGACTTAGAAATCAATTAATTGATTTTATATTCATATGAAAAGTATAGAAAAATAAACCAGTGACAAAACTTAGAATTTTATAATTCTTGTCATATTCCAGAATCAAAAAAAAATTAAAACATAATTCAGAGCATACTGAAAAAATTCAAAGCAAAATAACAATAACGTTGAAATCTTAAACTGTTCTTGTTATTATTTTGTTATTATGTGGTTAAACTGAAAAAACAAGGAACTGATAAGGACAAAGCAGTTAGCAAGGATAACAAAAAATATATCAAAGGACAGTTTCAGTTTTAGTTTGAGCACTGAGGCAGGACCAGGGAGGAGATAATGGGACAGTATCTGAAGATCAAACGTTTCATGACTTTGAACTCATTCCCTCTCTGCAATATAGAGACAGTTTGTTTCTGTGTTTGTTTCTGAAACTAAATTCTTTCAAACAAAGGATGACTGCAGACTGGTATTCTAGCTGCGAAAGAGATAATCTATTTAGACTATAAGGACATTTGGACTATGCAGACATATTGGAGGAACAGTAAGAGATGAGTGGCACAGGAAATCTAAAGAGAAATGAGCTTATCTTCCAGATTGATTCCATATTCTGGCAAAGGAATATGTATGATATATGAAAAAACAAGAGGAGGGAAGGGAAGGGATGGAAAAGAAAAGAAATAATATATTTTTATTGAGATTTATTCATGAGGCAAATGATATACTGGATGATTTTTGTGTGACAGACACATCATAATATTTCAAATCTCTGTGCCTCTGGGAAGGCTGTTCACTATTCCCGAACAGACTCTCATCCCTACTGCTACCTCCTCTTGGTCCACTGCTTCTTCTCCCTGAAAACAGACCCCTTTTCCAGCGTACTCCTTACCACTGTGCAAGCACTCATTGTTATAGTTATTTGTGTCCCTCCCCCAGAAAAAACACACAAAAAGCATGTTGGAGTCTCCAAATAAAAATATAATTTGCAATTGGAATATCAAAGTTATAACTAGATTACAAAAAGTCAATTGACTTAGATGCCAGATCCTGGACATTTGTGAGAAAACAGTTAACCCAACAAGTATATTCATGCATTAGAAAAATGTATTCCAATGCTATTGCAGTAATCTATTGTTGATTAAACAGGTGATCTTTTTTCTCCAAAGTTAAACACTTTTTATATCAATATCCTAGTCTGATTTTAAAATATATATAGGGGTCTGAATCTTAATCCTCAGTAGAGCTAGCTCTGATTTCTGAAATGAGATGATATAAATGAAACTACTTTAGAGATTATACAGACATTTGCAAATATTATATAGTATTTGTTACTCTAAAATCAAACGCGTGTTCTCCTTGCACAGTATTTCTAGGCTGGCACATTCATATAGTCATCCATGCACAAAATGTCAGATGATTTTTGTTTCTTCTGTACCGTTAACCAGCAATTCCCATTTACTCTTCCTTCAGCTCTTCCTATGTAATGTAACCCAAACTCTTTTTTTTTAATCCCCAAAAGGAAGAACTTTTTTCACCTTGTGTGAGACTTTTAATTTCTTTTTAAAATGTATTACGTGCTCCCAGTCTCCTTCTCACACACACCCATTCTTTATTTTCTACCAATTAAATTTCCTAAAACAAAGCTTTTTCCACCTTCTCCTACTCAACAATTTTCAGTAATTCCCATAATATTTCAGGATAAAAATGAAAAATCATACCTTTGAATTTCAGGATAAAATTTTTAAACATCTTTGAATTAAGATTCATCATAATTTTCCCAAATGACTATTGTGATTTTATTTCCTAATAATGAGCTATTTCAAATAATCCAATTCATCTACTCACTGTTCCAAAAATAAGCATTACAATTCCAACCTCTATGAATCTGTGCCTGTCATCATTTAAATTATAGTTAGAAAAATTAGTTTCTTAAAAGGAAAAATATGGGAGCAGAATATGAAAAATATTAGAATGCAAACCTACAACAGAGATTGGCTCATAGCTGTAGCTTTGTATAGAGAGGGTGCCAAAGAAATGTATACACATTTTAAGAAAGGAAAAAAAATATATATTAAGATTGTAATAATATATACAGATAAAAGCAGATGAATACAAGTCATGTGTATACATTTTTTGGCACCCCCGGTTTACATACAAGTATGTGTGAGTGTGTTAAATGAATGAAGAAATTTATAAAAAAAGAAAAAGTAAAACATGATACATCAACAACTGCTAATTGATTCTGAATATCATATCGTTATAGAATAAAGGATACTGGTAAACATGATAACAGCATCCAATAGCTAAATTACAGAATAAGAAAAAAATAACAGAAATTGTACATTATGTAGTTTAAACTAAGCAATATTAAGAATAAAATATGCTGATATATTAAAAGTCATTGGTATAGAATGTAAAAATATGTCCAATATAAATTTCATTTATTTTAAAATAATTGTAAGTAAAATAAATTACTCTTACAATCTAGGGAAAAACATTATGAACAAATACGTCCTTTTAAATCTAGTAAAATTCTACTCTATATACTAATCTTTTCCAAAGGACTCTAGAAATAATCATTCTTTCCTCAAATATTTTTACCAAAGGATAGATATAAAGATATATAGATAATTTATTTCAAATACAAGTTCATAGTATACCTACAAAAAAAGCAGTATATTTTAAGAATATAATCTATTGGAAGGAATGGCTAATATTTTTTGAATAACCCATTAAACATAACCCAGTACTTCTCTTTCTTGCTTGATAGTTATTTGTTGGGGCTAATAATGAGAGTATATTTTAGTTTATACTTTACAATTATTCCAAAACTTAAAATAAAAAATTTCTTAAACGTAATAAAATAATTTTTGCACAGGCCATAGACTTCAGGATCAATGCTAATTGCCTTTAAAATGTAAATTCTGATGTAATGCAGTGTGCTTTGTCTTTCAGAACACTGGGCTCATCAGCTGGTTTTGATTCTACTAGGAAAGAGTCGGTGCTAAAATAAATGAGATAAATCTGAGCGTGTTATCCTTTCAATTTTTGCTGAATTCAGAATTCCCTAAACCTCATGGAAAACAGAACCTATTTTGTGAGTAGTACCTATTATCCTGTAAAACTAGTGTCCAAGGTTGTTCCAAATTAGAAGAACTCTAATGATTCTATATTTTACCTGAACTAGAAGAAAAATGAAATAATGAAATAGTTATGACTACAGACATTGAAACCTGAAAGACTCTTATCATAAATTTTGTCCAATATAAAAAAATTTAAATACATTAAAATCTATGCCAAACTGTGCTGTGTACTCTGCATAATAACATGTTTCCCCGAAAATAAGACCTAGCCAGACAATCAGCTCTAATGCCTCTGTTGGAGCAAAAATTAATATAAGACTCAGTCTTATTTTACTATAAGAACAGAAATATAATATAATATAATATAATATAATATAATATAATATAATATAATATAATATAATATAATATAATATAATAAATATAATATAATATAATATAATATAATATAATATAATATAATATAATATAATATATAATACGGGTCTTATATTAATTTTTGCTCCAAAAGATGCATTAGAGCTGATTGTCCAGCTATGTCTTATTTTTGGGGGAACATTGTAGAGGAGTAATCTTAATATATACCCTCTCTTTAAAATACCAGTTTCCATATTTGCAAAACAATGGCTAGTACAAAATTTCATGTTTAAAACACTGATTAGAATTCATCTTTTGGCTAACTTGCATGAAATATATGAAATTCTATGGAAACATCTGTCTGAATCTATTGAAAAATCACTCAAAGATACAGAGATTGGAATTCACAAAAAAGAGAAGTTTGACTCATGTGTACCTATATACTTTAAATATTAGATCTATCTCGGTATTGATATGATCAGAATTTTCAATTAAACTAATTTATTCATTTTTAATAATCTTTGGAAGTAACACCTCTGGGTTTTTTATCATGCCTTTGGATGACTCATTGTGTTGTTGAAATTAAGTTATGGAGAGAATGGCTATGTAATGATAGTATAGATATAAATAAGTATACAAGTTATTTACAATTGTATTATTTAGCAATAATTATGGGAGCACTGAGGTTAATTTTAAAATCTAAACATTTAATTGTAATACGTTCACATGTTCTGTGTCTTTAACTTCTCAAATTTACTTTCTGTGCTTGGCCATGTTTAGAAATGGAGAGAAAATAAACGTGAGGGTTAGCTTTGGGTATCAGAAGAAAAAAAAATTGTGGAACACCTTCAAAAACTAGAAAGTTCCGAAAATTATCTCCATTTTTGGTGATGCATTTGATAATTATTCTATATTCGTGGTGATTATCAGAACATGGGACTATTATATATTTCTTTGACTCATTCAGTTCTGAAAAATGCTATCTATTTCCAGCAAATTATACTGTAGAATGTGGTAATCTACAGAACAGACACAAACACCAAACTAGTAATTCATGTTGGCTAATTTTCTGCAGAGTGGTGGTTTAAAAAAGGAAATATACACATACAAAATGTACATAATATTATATACACATACTATGGAAGAGACAGATTGAACTTGGGATAATGACTCACAGGAAAGTAAGTTCCCCAAAATTTTCAGGAGAAATCATAAAGAAAGGAGGAAAACAAACTGCTTCACCTCTTGAAAAACAGTACATACACTAATACCAACACAAGAAATGAAATATGTCTTGTGTTTTATCAATAGAACTTTGTGGAGAGGGTGTACAAATGGAAGGTTACAAATAAAAGGCCAACTTCATTTAGAAATCAAATAGAAAGGGAAAGGAAGTTGATTTTACAAGGTGAAAATACATAAACCAATATAGGAATATGTGAAACAGAGTAAGGAGTATAACTAAGTACATGGAAATATATAATTATTAGACAATATCTCTTAAGACCTCTTAGGGATGCTATTACCGGGAGTAATACTATATACATTGTCCAATAATGTTTGGCCAAGGCTTGTGGTTCATGATAAGAACAGTTTGTCTCTTAGCAACAGGCATGAACAAATAGAGCTGAGTGCATTAGCCCAAGTGCTCAAACTTGTTCCCACCTCTTGGGAGTCACGTGAAAGACCTGGCTGAGGTAAGGCAGTACTGAACTGCTCTCCTCACCTTGGCCCCATCACAGAGGAGGATGCTTTAAAATGGGACAGTTCATCTTGAGATTATCACGCTAAGTGAAATAATTCAAGACAGAAAAAGTTTTATATCCCACATATGAGTCGAGTCATATGTGGGATATAAAACTAAAAGGAACAAATGAACAAGACAAATGAAGAAACAAAAACTCATAGACACAGACAACAGTTTAGTGGTTACCAGAGGGTTACCAGAGGGGAGGGGGTGTTAGATGAGGGAAAAGGGGGTCAAATACGTGGTGATGGAAAGAGAACTGACTGTGGGTGGTGAATTCACAATGTGATATATAGGTGATGTATTACAGAACTGTACACCTGAAACCTACATAATTTTACTAACCAATGTCACCTCAATAAATTTAACAAAAATAAACTAACAAACAAAATGGGACAGTTCATCATCACATCAGGCAGGGAATACAGAATAGGAGGATTTGGGGAGAAGGCTGAGGCTTCACGCCCACTCCCCATGTTGGGGTTCAGTTGACATTATCTCATATTTTGTCTTATACTTCCTTAGATTCACTAAATCCAGCTTCAGCGTGGGATAGAAAATTTGGCACCTGTGATTTCACAAGATGCAAAATAATCTGAATCTCATGGCTCATGGACTGCTCATCTAGGGAGGTTTATCCTCGTAAGAAAATTATATGCTATCACTTGCTTCTAAGAGTCACACTTAAAATGAGGCTTTCTGCCTCCTTTCACACTGTAAGGAATGATGCAAGATTAAGATAACACAACACAAGTTTGTGCTATTTTTCTGTCTCTGCTCCTAAAACGCCAGCATCCAGTCCTCCCGTGATCTGAGTTCCACAGGACAGCAGGGGCTGACTTAATTAGCTGCCTCACAGCCTGTGACAAGGATTGGCAGCATCCTCGCTGGCGGTGAAGGAGACCTTACCCAGGGACGTCGGTGGCCTGTCGCCTATCACTTGCAGTATACTATATCCTGGTGTCAGTTTCTCTCTCACTAGTTCAAGTAATTGGCACCCACTTCAAATAAACATAAGCGAAGTGTTTCAATTTACTGGCATTCCATACCCAGAGAGACCAGGGATACTTGTGTCTTCAGAGGTGATGCAATCATGTAAGCAGAACTTTGTATATGCTCCTCACATCTCTCTGTGGGGTGACCTCTCCACAGTGAATAAAGAAGCTTGACGCTTCTTCTCATTGCCTAAATGTGAATCCCAGTGAAGGGTTCTGATTGACTCTGAGTACCGTGCTTATTACTTGAACCATTCACTTAGCCACAGGAATAAAATAGGAGCAGGTCACATGTCCACCTTTGGGAAAGAGCTAGGAAAAGTGAGTGATGGACATTATAACGATTAATTTATGCATCAACTTGACTAGACCACAGTATTGATTTTTGATTCAACATGTCTGAATATTACTGTAGAGGTATTTTTAAAGGTGAGATTAATATTTATATCATAAACTTTGAGTAAAGCAGATTATCCTGTCTTGTGGGTGGGTCTCAGCCAATAAGTCGAGAGAAAAAAGACTAAGGTCCCCAAGGAAGAGAGACTTTCCTAAACATGTCAGATGATTAACAAGGGGGGGGGGGGGAATAATGTGTTACTTCCAAACCTTACAAATAGTAGATACTATAAAATAACCATGAAAGTGGTTAAATACAAATTAAATTAAACTAAATTCTATCTTAAATAAATGGCATATGAAGTAGTAAAAAATTTTATAGAATAAACCACATAAGAAATAAAAGAAAACTTCAATGGATTAAATCAATGGATTCAAAAAAGAAGTAACAAATATTTTCATGCATGAAGGATATTAGAGTTGAATTTTGAAGAATAGCTAGAATTTCAAAGGGCAGATGGGTGAGAAAAAATTTACTTCTGCTCCAAAACAACACAAGAAAGGGAATGGGAAAAACATCACATGAAATATCCAGGAAAATGTTTAATGAAAATATGTTTACTTTGGGGCGGCCGGATGGCTCAGTTGGTTACAGCGCGACCTCTCAACAGCAAGGTTGCCAGGAATTGGGCTGTGCCCCCAGCAACTAAAGACTGAAACATGGTGACTGGACTTGGTGCTGAGCTGCGCCCTCCACAACTAGACTGAAGGACAATGACTTGGAGCTGATGGGCCGTTGGCTCTGCTAGTCAACTGCATCACAGTACACCTACCACCCAGATGCTGGTCTCCAAACATTGTCTACATTAAAAGGGGTCTTTGGGGAAGCACTTGATTCCAGGACTAAAGTGAGGAAAATATAAGATGAGCCAGGAGCATCATTTTGTGGTGCCACAAAACAAGAGAACACTAAAAATCAATACATAAATAAACACATAAATGAATAAGTATCCACAAGTCCACACTGATATAAATGAATCTTCGAATAAATTAGCATGTAAGAGGAGATAGCCCTTTTCACAGTAGAATTTGAATTTTAAAAAGAGGCAAATAGAGAATCACCAACAGGTAAAAATGCCACAGTAATGCATGTTCCAGACTGTGGGCATCAATAAATGCTAACCTTTGTAGGCGAGTTTATAGAGAAACAGGATTTTCATAACCTCAAAGAGTCTTTATCCGTTATGAAGGGAAATACAGCACCTTTACGGTGGAGAAACCTGGTAGACACTAACTTAACTAAATCGCCAGTAATGACATGGACAGATCATTACTCCCTTGATCTGATGGACTCAGGAACGTCAGCTCTGGTATCCCTGCAAACACTGCACAAACTTCCTCTAATTGGAGAAGAAACCCAACCCAAATGGAGAACAGTCTACAAAATGGGTGCTGTTCAGGTGTCAAGGTGAGGAAAGAGGAGAACGGGGAGGAATGGCCTTGGGCGCGAGACCACAAACAGGAATGAAAATCACATTGGTCGGGCATCTTCTGTGAAATTGTCGGTCGTAAAGAACACAATTGGAAAACATGGCTGAAATCAGAATGAGGTCTCTACCATAGCTAAATAATGTCATTAAGACAATAAGATGAGGGATATAAGGCAACTCACCATAGTCTAACAGTTTGAAATAGAAGTTTCTTTTAAATAACATGGGTATAGGCACATGTACATTCATGTAAATAATTTTCTTTTTTACTGTCCTATGGCCTCTAGACATGGTTTGAAAGTTCCTGCAGAGGGAAAGGCCTGGCCTCTCTTGTATGAATGCTAACCACCACCCATGACAACCTCACATTATGCCTAATTACATAAAATTGCAGTATCATTTCAGCAGTCTAATAATTAAAAATGTATATCACCTAGTACTGTGGGACAAACATCTTACTGCCATAAATATATAGCTTTTCCATTTTATTCATTTTATTCATAAGTAACAAGTCATTACTGAAGAAAGTTTCCTACTGTCCATGTTTTTTTTTTATTAGTTATTGACACATTTCTGAAAAACTCAGTGTCTAAATTTTTATCTAGCAAGCTTACAAAATGTGGATGTTGGCCAGAAATAAGATGGTATTTTAAAAATAATATATGTTGCATTTTGTTACTTGGAACGTGTTGATACTAGAACATGCAGAAATGAGAGGCTAAGCAGCAGCCTCTAAGAAACGGGAAAATAAGCATTTTTAAAATCTCATTTGATGAGAATCTTAAATCCCCAGTCCCGAAAATTGCCCCTATCCACATATACATAACATTTTGGGGCGTTTGTGTTATTGGGTTTAGAATGAATTATGTAAATTTAAGGGCTGAGAATAGCAGCCATACTATGCAGAGGACAATGAGAGCGCCACATTTCCATGACCTAAATGATGCTTATAGGAGCATTTGATGTGACTGTTTTTATTAAACTACAAATTGATCATGGACAATGAAATTGGGAGTCAAATTGTAGATTGAATTAAACCGATTCTTTGTATTAAAATCTTGATCACATCAAGTGAATCACACATTTTTTCAAAAACACATTTCAATATATTTTTAGGTATTATATAAGTAAACCTTCCCACCAATGCATTTGTAGTCCCTAAAACTCAGTTCTTATTAGACATCCTCATGATTTCCATGATTAAAGCCATAATTTAGTACTAAGGGTGAAATGATACTCTGGATGTGATTTTATTTAAAGCACAGGAAAGAAACAGGCAGCGAGGAACAGACGCTGGTCACTGTTGGATCTTGGGGGTGGGACAGCTCGATCTCTCACCTCTGCTCACTGCCTTTCTCCTTAGACTTATCTCAGGCTAGTCCTTCTCTTAGACTAACATGTCAACAGCTCAAGCTTGCCTTGAAAGAGTTATTTTGCTTCTTTGCAGACGCTGGCCCCTCTGTTAGGAAATTTCTTGCAATCCCGCTCAGTTCAGTTCACTTCAGGCTGCTCTCCCCAGGGCTACTCTTAGACCTTTAGACTCAGCTCAGGTGAATAAAAATTCAGGTGCCCGTTAAGGAAAAGGACACTGTGTCAATTCTGCCGACATTTCATTGAACAATGAAAGTCACACGGCCAAGCTAAAAATCAACGGAGAAGAGAAGGCATCCCTTCCGTGGAGGTGAGGGTTGGGGCGGGGAGCTTACAATTCACCATCCATGAAGGTCAATGCCTGGGATAGTCTCTGGCTCACAGTTGGTGTTTAAAACATTTGAGTGCTTAATTATTCTTGACAAAAGACTTCGCTGGTTGACCATTTTTAAAATCCTGAAAAGTAAAGAGGTGCCCAGCAGAGTGAATACAGCTCAGTCATTAATTTAGAGCTTCCTCATTGCCTGCCAGTCCCTCGCTTCTCCCTCTGCCCCCCTCACTCCACCAGGCGGTCCGTGCTGCCCGTCCACATTAGTATCTTCACCCCTTGGGAACAGGCTTGACTTCTGGGAAGTGAGCAATCAGTGCTCACTGAATAAATACAGGAACACAAGTTAGAAAGAAAAAGAAGACAGAGATCATAGCAAAGCCCAGACGAAACAAAGCAAGCCGCTTATGAGCCAAGAGCATGTCTTCCCTCCTGAAGCCTGTAACTGATGCTGCAGCATTTACTAGAATATGTGTGTTCTTTCCTTTGAAGTGATAGTCAAAAACTTTGGCTTTATCCAGTTGTTATAAATATAATTTATCATAAGGTAAACTTCTAAATGGGCTTTAGCTTGCTAATTTACAAGTCACACAGGATATATGATAAAAATGCAAACAGAGCAAGAATAATTTAGGCTTAATGTCCCTAGAACCACAGGAAAAAAAAAAAATCATAAAATGTTTACAGCTCAATGAGCCCTGGACATAATCTGATCTTGCTAGCAGAATTGGGATACAAAAAAAGCAAGTAGAAAATAATATTAATAACTGAGACTTGTACTATAATTGTCCATAATCATATACTTATGAAGGTGCGGTCAGAAACATACCCAGGTCTCCTGTTTTGGTTTTAGTGTTCTTTGTATTTCCCTCTGCCTCCCAGAAATTTGCAATTATCTTACTACAAAAATACTATCAATATTAATATATGTATGTAACATAAAAATATTAATCTCTTTTATATGCGCTTCACAATTAGGGCATTATATGTATGAAAATAATTATGCAAAATCATGGATAGACCTCACAAACTTAGTATTGAGCAAAAGAGGACCAAAAAACAACTTAGTGTATGATTGCATTTATATAAAGTTAAAAGCAGAGAGTCATTGATAGGTTTAGAAGTCAGGCATGGCTACTTTTGCTGAAGAGGGAAGTGACTGGGAAATGACAGAAGTAGAGAAGAGTTTGGGGGTAGATTTGGGAGATGCTGGTCATTTACTATTTCTTCCCCTAGGTGGTTTTCACATGGCCCTGTCTTCTGTGTACTTTGATTTTTTACATTCTTGTCACTACTCTTCCTCACTGAACACGCCCAAGTGTATTTTCAGGTATGATACCGTTCTATAAATCTCCGGGCATTGCTCTCCAATTTGTTTTTCCTGAAAATCCTAGTTCCCTAATTCACAGTGCAATCTGTCTCAGAGTCTTTTCTCACGACACCAGTGCCTGTCACAGATTTCCTAGGGGAGACCTTTTACTCTGCTACCCTGTAAAAAGATGATGTTGCAAAGTGATGTGGTCATTCCCTTCCATTCCTGCAGCACAATTCCACGAGGCATAATGCTGCAGTGAGAAATGCCTTCTCATATGCCTTTTTTTTTTACACAACAAACACAGTGAAAGTGTAGTAGGAAAACCAATAATCATATAAAAGGAAAATTCCTGTCTTCCTCTTCTTCCCCTTCTAGGCATACACCTATACAGAAATGCACAGAGACCAAAGAAAGAAATGGAAGTTACACACACAAAACATAAAAGAAACCAGTAGACACACACATTCATACACACACAGAGAACAATAATCAGTTGGGATTTGTTCTTACAAACTTTGCTTTTGGAATATAAAATATATAATTTCTCAAACTTGCTTTCATGTTATAAATACAAATGACCTGAACATGATTCTAAAACTAAATAATAATGAATGTATTTATTCTATTTGAATATTTAGATTACTTTTCATTTTTTGTTCAAATAATGTTAAGTGAACATCCTTGTTACTATATTTGTGGACAAAGAAATCCAGGAAAGTGAAATTGCTAAATTGAAGAGGATGGATATCAGCAAATGGCTCTCCTCAAACGTGACAATTTAGCTTCCAAGAATAGATGCTTAAAAGGGCTAAGACTGCCCACTTACGTAAGGGAAAACTGCATTGGGCATCTTATGTATATATAAGGGAGGGTTTTTTGTTTTGTTTTGTTTTGTTTTAATATGATTTTTATTAGTATGTAAAAAAATATTTTCTCATTAGCTTATGGCTAATGGCGTGAAATTTTAATTATTTGATCTGCAATTCAGGCAAACAAAAAGCGTCCTTATTTTCATGTCCATTAAGTATGTTGTATTAGTTTCTTATTGCTGCTGTGACAAATTGTCATGCTCGTAATGGCTTAAAATAGCACAGACTTATTACCTTATATTTCTGGAAATCAAAATACCAAAATGATTCTCACTGGGCTAAAATCAAGGTGTCAGGAAAGCTCTATTATTTCTGGGGACTCTAGGGGGACATCCTTTACCTTCCTTTTTCCAGGTTCTAGAGGCTTCCCACATTCTTTGGCTGGAGGCCCCCTCTTCCATTGTCAGTGCCAGCAGTATATCTTAAAGTCACTCCCTAATTCATATCTTCACCTCCCTTTTGAAAGAATTCTTGTGATTAGATGGAGCCCAGATGATCCAAGATAATTTCCTTATTTTCAGGACAGTTGACTAGCAATCTTAAGTCAATCTACAACCTTAATTCCCCCTTAACATAAAATTTAAAATATTCATAGGTTTGGGACTGAGGACCTGGGCATCTTTGGGGGCATTATTCAACCTACCACTCTTCTTAACGTCTAAGTCTTAGCTATGTACACCCATAGCTAGAGGATAGATGGCAGATAGGATGGGTGGATGGATGGATGGATGGATGGATGGATGGATGGATGATAATTTAGAAAGAGACAGACTTTCCAGCATTTTTTTGCCTGAAGAGATGAGTACTATCCCCTATAAAGTGTCTTGTTTTGATTTCAAGACTTGCCCTAAGAGCAAAGCATTCTAATATTGTCTTTTGTAGGTTCCTGGAGGATGTTAATCTGCAGAACAATGCACTATTGTAGGATTCAGAAGGGAAAAGAGCAGTAACCTTCTTTTATAAACTAAGATAAATCAGGTTGATTAAGAAAGGAGACAGAGTACTTATTCCACCTTAAGAAAAGATGAAATGCTGTTATTTGTGACAACATAGATGTTGAGATTATCATGCTAAGTGAAATAAGTCAGATGGAAAAAGACAAGAACCATGTGATTTCATCTACATGTGGGATATAAAACAGAAAGCAGCAAATGAACAAAGAAAATACTCATAGGCACAGACAACTGTAGGTGGTTACCAGAGGGTACAGGGGGAAGTAGTGGTAAAGGACGGTAAAGGGGGCCAAATATATGGTGATGGAAGGAGAACTGACTCTGGTTGGTGAACACACAATGCAATATATAGGTGACGTATTATAGACTTGTACAAAAATAAAAGAAAACCCATATAATTTTATTTACCAATGTTACCCCAATAAATTTAATAAAAATAAATATAAATAAATAAAAAGAAAGGAGACAAAAGGGAAAGTTAGAAGACCTCAGGCACATTCTTGGAGGATTTTAGGAAAAGGTATACATGAAGTCAAGGATTGTGAAATAAACTTCCCTAAAGATGCCCTATGTAGCCAGTGAGACAGAGGACTATTGCTCTAAGCAATTACATGGTCCCTATAAACTCTTCGGTCTAAGCTTAAGGTAAAAAGGGGAGGGGGAGACAGACTCTTAGATTTACTGTAGTTTTTCTTCAATGAATTAGGGTTTCCTTGCCTCTCATTAGTAGAGGTATGGTTAGCACAAGCAGCATCACAACAGGAAATTTACTTCTATGAGAAGGTGTTTGTAGCAGACAAATGTTAGGTAGGCAGTGTCCCCCTCTTCACTTGGGACTGGCAAAGCCTGCAGTGGCCACTAGCACTTAAATAGCAGTTATGCTGCACTGAGAATGATTCTAAGCCATGTTCATACTAGCATATTAATTTATTTGCTCTACCTGCCCCCCAAAACCATGAAATGAGAACTATTACTATCCACACTCAAAAAAGGGGAAAAAAAATGAAGGCACATCATCACACGTAACTGTCTTCCCCTCAGTCACATAGCTAGCAGATTGGGGAACTAGATCTGGACCCAGGCCATCTGGTCCCCACACCCAAGACAAGGTTTTACAGAATGTTTTATCTCATTCCAGATGCACGTTTGCTTGGCCCATTCCTTCATTTGATTTACTGCACCTGGTCTTGAAGATCTCAGGACCTTCTGAGCTTGAACTGCTAAAACATGTGGGGCTCAGTTCCAGGAACTCAAAATGAATAGTCGTCTTTAACATTTAATTTTTATTCATCATTTGAACATAAAGCAATGTTCTAATTGGCTATATACAATTTCTGCAAGTTAAAAAACTGAACTGCTATCTAAAATTCTAAGAACCTTGAAAGCACATAAGTCCATGGAGTTAATATACTTTATGATGCTGTACTTCATAATTTATTGCCCACATAGTTATTGAGAACATATCAGGTGCCCAAAACTGCGAAACGCTGAGGAAATATTCAAGACCTTCCTCACCAAAGCAGAAGGGCTCTAGGATGCTTCGGGGTTGTCCTTCAGCCATCCCAGTAGGAGAAGACATAACCTCAGAGAGATTTGGGGAGAGAGCTTATGGCTAATGGCGTGAAATCTATAGTGTCCTTGAGAAAATAGTTTGAGCAAAGCCTCTGCCATCTTGGACTGAAAGGGACAGAGAGTACAAGATGAAAGGAGGCCATGGGGATCCTGAGGTTCTGCTGGCAGGAAGCAGGCTGATGAAACTGCTCAGCTGCAAATACGTGTTCCCTCCCAGGAAAAGGGAAGGGCGACCTGGAGGATCAAACCAAGAATTGGGTTCTTTGGGGGAGAGGAGCGGCCAATACATGACACATGGTGCCAGAGATTAGCATCTATCAGAAAGACAAACACTTTGGAAGCTTCCTCATAGAGTCTCAGAAATACTAACAATAGCACATACCAGAGAAGACAAGGAAGCTGAATTTACTTTGTAATCAGGATACTCCTTGCGTTGCATAGCAGCATCTAAAGGACAAGCCTGATATGCAAGCACATTTCAAACCTCTGCTTGTATTATATCTGCTCACATCCTCTTGGCCACAGCAAGTGTCACGGCCAACCTCAGCAGCAGTGGAGCAGGACATAACATCCCTCCCATGCAGATCAGGCAAAGGAGAAAATTGGCTGAGTATATTTTAATCTACCAAGCATGGTAATTTGATTTAGAGTATTTCCAGTTATCTTTATGGACTAGAATTTTCACACTTGTCTAGCATGGAGGGGGCCTGAAAAAAATTAAAGGCACCAATGAATAAAATTTATTTAGCCAAAAAGCTGAGAGAAACTCATGACCCCCTATCACCAATCTTAGAATGTTACGTGACTCAATACATTCAGAAGCAAACAAATCCTAAAATTTAGTAAGAAGAGCTACAGCTATTTGTAAACCATGCAGATCCCTGGACTATGAAGAACAGCTCTGGGAAGCATCCTTTAAAAATTAAGCCATACAATGGTAGGGTACTTACCCCAGCTAGATTTTGCTTAAGAATGAGAACGCAGATGTAATAATATGCGGATGATGTGCAGTATGAATTACTACCTGTAATTATCTAATAAGCATAATCAGTGTCTATATGTACACATACAAATGTGTTTACAAGGAGATAAAAAGAGTTGCCATGATAAGTACATTTCTTGGGTATACTTTTAGAAAAACTTAGTGGAGTATGTGAAAAGGGAGATATAGTCAAATAGAAAATGGGGCACAGGTGACTTGGACAAAATATTATTACTACTGTATTTCCCTGAAAATAAGACTTAGCTGGACCATCAGCTCTAATGCATCTTTTGGAGCAAAAATTAATATAAGACCTGGTCTTATTTTAATATGATTTAAGACTGGGTCTTTGTAATATAATAATATAATATAATATAATATAATATAATATAATATAATAATATCATAATATAATATAATATATATTATAATATAATATAATACCAGGTCTTATTTTAATATAAGTCCGGGTATAATACAATGAATATAATATAGTGTAATATAATATAATACTGGGTCTTATATTAATTTTTGCTCCAAAAGACGCATTAGAGCTGATGGTCCAGCTAGGGTTATTTTCAGGGAAACACGGTGCTTTAACTTACTATTATTAGTAACTATTATTAAAAATATTTGGATACTTTCGAAAAGAACAATAAAAATTTTGCTGAAAATAGGAAGAGAACTTTTCAACAGGATGTTTGCACTATAAAGCATATGTTTGCAAAAAAGATGTATTTCCTACAATCTTTTGATGAAAACATTACAAATGTTGTCAAACTATTTCCATTTTCCAGTACGTAACATGTTTTACAACCAGAGAATGTTTAATTAATTTACTGATTAATTTTTTAATGCCATTGCTATTTAGCAGCTGTTTTGACAAAACTGCCTTCCTCATTATAGAAATTCTACTTGTGAAAAGAAGTCAACCATAGCAAATGGACTTATTGAATTATCCAGCTCACCAATTACATAGTATAAAATTGTTCATCCTCGTATAATTTGATCAGGAAAAATCATTTATCTTTAGCAACTGTGTAAAATTAGATATTACGCTTCAGGATAGCTGCGATTTTAAAACTGTCTATAGTTAGAAAACTTTTAAAATGTATTTGAACACTGAATTATTGCCTATTTTCTCATTCCACTTTGCTATAAAAAAAGGTTAGTACCTAAGTAATTGCCCCAGTGAGCCCACTTCTCTCACTATTTCAATAGCATCCCTTAGTTGTTTAAATGCAAAATGTCTATGGGTTATTATTATTGGCTGTGCAACTTAGTGGAGACCTCATTCT